>NC_142613.1:40387985-40693785 GCF_059453375.1 Lepisosteus platostomus
TTCTCACACTGTAACTTATGGCATAATATGGAGTACCACAAATACACAAAATCTTCATTATTGATCACAGAGGTAGCCTTGGCCCTGAGAAATAGTGGCATGAATTAAGTCCAGTTGTAGCAAATTGGGGAGCAAGATTTTGGTAACGCGTTATTATTATCCCATTTTCCTGAAACCTCCACTGAAAGCAATTAATTGGCCTAATCACCACAAATGTGTAGCCCCCACTTGGATGATGCGATGGCAGCCAAACTGTGCCAGTATGCTCACTACACATCAGCTGTCAATGGGGAGGAGAGCACAGTTGTAAGGCCATTTCAAAGATGGGGATTATTAGGAGGCCATGACTGATAAAGGGCAGAGTCAGGACCTTGATTTTACATCTCATTCGAGGAATGGCACCTTTTGTACAGTATTGTGTCCCAGTTACTACACTTGGGCATTAGAACCAACACTATGTGCTCCCTATTGGTCCCACTAACACCTCTTCTTGTGGCAACCTTAGAGGTCTGCCATCCAGGTACTGGCCAGGCTCACGCCTGCTAAGCTTCAATGGGTTACCACTTGTGAGTTGCAGGATGATATAGCTGCTTGCAATTAGGTGACCATTTATGCAGTAAAAAAGTGTTCATCACTTTTCAAATTTTCGAAATGCTAGAAAACCCTCATGTTACTGAGTTGAAGCAGCTTGTCATGAAGGAATGGCCCAAATTCTTACACAGCGATGTGAGAGGCTGATCACCAATTACGGGAAGGGTTTAGTTACAGTTATTGCAGCTAAAAGTGGTGCAACTATATACTGAACCTAAGAGGGTGTTAACTTTGGCACACCGGAACTTTGCATGTTAGATGATTTTGGTTATGAAATACATGAAACTAGCAGCAAAGTTGTTGGTGTTATTTGTTCACCCGGACTTCTTTTATATAGTACTAGGACCCCCTTGAAAGTCTGTTCAAATTCAATGGCAAAAAAGTACAAAAATGCAGATGTAAAGGGGGCAGTTATTATTTCGATGAACCGTACATATATATTTATAAATGGAATGTTTTAAATGTAGCAAATATGCTTAAATATATTTTAAAATGTTGTATTTGTTTTTAGAAATGTGACAGAACTGATGTAACCGTTAAGAAAGTCTAATTTTTCAATTGGTTTAATTTTTCAACCCTAAATTAAAGTGTGATTAAAGTGATTTTTTTTTTGCCTCTGTTTGCATTACATTTCTTGAAATGGAAATATATTACCTAATTATTAATCAAGTTTTCCAATCTAAGTTTTGTGTGGCTGACCAGCTGATGGATTGGTAAATGTAAGAGCTCAGATTTTGTTAGAACATTTTATTTTGCTTAAGAATGAATATTGATTTTTATCATTAACATGTTTGACATTGGAATTGCAGAATGCAGGTGATCCATGTCAAGTGATAGTCAATAAGTGGGAGACCCATCAACATCCACGAGCATTGAACACTTCAGGTATATACAAATTGCATGGTTTTGATAAAGTGTATGACACGTTTATGGTTTTGCTGGAATTTCTAAGGAGTGGATGTGGGATTTCTTGAAAAAAGCCTCTATAAGTGCAGTTGTTTAGTACTATAGAAAACAGAAAAAATATTTTAAAACGTTAGTTATAATTGTTAAAGAATACATTAAATACACACTTAAATACTTAATACATATATGTAAAAGTATCATATTTAGTGCTGAAATAGTTTCGATTTGCTCCGACTACCCAGTAACAGACATCAGCTGTGTCAATACATATACTGGGCATCAAAATAATCCTGATCATTCTATGAATGCTTGTTTTTAGAAGAATAAATAATAAAGATATGGATGTTCATTGCATGTTTTTGATGGCATTTTGATTCATGTATCATTCATTAATGACTAACATTGATACAATAGAGTGAGCATTAGCATTAGCATTAGAATGTTGCATTAGCAGTTACAACATTAGTGAGAGATCTGATCGGTCCCAGGTGATTTAACCTGTTTAATGTCAGGCTGGCAAAAAATCAAGAAATAAGATCACAGAAAGGAACCGATATACCAAAGGAGAAATTAATCTTTTTGTGTTTTCAGTATGTCAAAAACTGAAATAAGTGAGCACACTGTTGCTTGCCATCTAAGATGTTTGCTGCCAGTAATTTCTAACCTGGAAGGATGATAAACCCAAACTCAGTCTGTCAACATTAGGCCATGGGTCAGCAGGAGACTAAAAGTCACGACACCAGTCCAAGATCAATAGGGAGGTCCAAATGTAATAACTACAGACTATAAAGAACTCCACTTGTGGTGACTGATGGCAGCATGACTACATGCCTCTACACTGACGGAAGTCCTGTGGCCTCCCTTGCTACCTTCATGGATAGACCAGATATTAAAACATTCCAGCAGGATGTTACATATTTGGTTATGTAACAGATGTTTTTTTCTTGCATGGTGAGAATGTGTCAGTTACATTGTGGATGCCCTATTTGTCAGTTCTGAGCCCCAGTGAACATTAGTGGGATGAGGTAGGATGACGTGTTATCTAGGGATTGATAAACAGTAAACAGCCACATGCTTGTGGAAGCTGTGCAAGAGGAATCCTGCATATACTGTAGTATCTACAACCTATGTTGCTTCTTCTATTCTGTTCTATTGCTCTTCTATTTACAGTATGCTGCAAGTCTTTTAAACAGTCTACCTTTTGCTGATGATAATTAACAATTGATAAATGATAATTTGCCTATGATACCTGTTCAATAAAAAGCCCTGCCTAACTTTTTCTTTTGCTGTTGTAAGTGATGTTTCTTTTGATGCTCAGTATACTATAAATTAGCATAAATTTATTCCAGAATCTCTTTCACAAACAGTGATAAATGGAGCGTGTTCTTTAAACCTTACTTAATTAGAGGGTTTTACTTTTCTTATCTTTAATATTTACACAACGCTATATAGTAATATGAATGAAGTGAATATAAAAAACGAAATATTTACCTTTTTTATTTTTGCATTTGACTTTAAAAAAATCAAAGTTTACTTAAATAACAGATGCTTGTGTTATTTCCACTTGCACTTCCTTTTCTGCAGGCACTGAGATACACGTCTAAATTTAAAATGTTTACTATAACCTCTAGATATATCATTAACCTTCAACAAACTGTTGAAGGTGACCTGTGTTTGAAACCAAAATAAAGTAATTATGTACGTACACTAAATGTCCCCAATTCAGAATTTAGGGTTTTGATTTAGTCCACAGATTTAGCAGAACTGCAAATCCAGACATCTCTTCAACTTTGTTTTTGGTGCATCTCTTGTTTGCAAATTGTCTTTTCTGGAACAGTTCAGTTTAAAAAAAAAAAGTTTGTCTGTGGTCTCAATTTACATTTTTTTTCTGAAAACTAATACTGAAGTCGTTTGGTAAATACTTTATTTTTGAAAATTAAATTAATGTAGAAAAGGGATCTATGGATCACCATTACTCTAGATACAAGTACCTCTAAGTTGTATTCAGTTTCTGAGTAGTATTAAGTGATAGACTTGTATTCAGAAGGTGTTTATACTCAATCTTTTACAGCAAATAGGTCAACATTTATCTTGCATCCTGCAAAAAGGCAAGTCTTGATTTGTTACAATAATAATAGTAATGGCTTAAATACCTTGCAGTTTCTTACTTCTGCTTGCTGTGGTTTTCTTTATGACAATCATGTCTTCAAAATGTTTTAATTAAAGTCTAATGCAGGCCTTGGCTTCTTTTGTTTATTAAAGCAAGCTTGGGTTTTGATCACTGTGAGTTTTATTTTGCGCACTACAAATGGGAAATAACAATAAAAGCATCACCAATTTTTAAAGGTCTTTTACTTTACTGTAAACATAAAAGTCAAACATCGTAATACTATTTAAGTCCTGATTATTGACCTTAACTGTTGCCTTTGATGCTGGCTGTCAGTCAAGTACGTTGTACACTTCATTACGTGCCTCCTAGGAAGTCTGTTTCATGGTTATTTCATATTTTTATTGTTGCTGTCTGGCAAAATCTGAATTAAATGTCAGTAAATTACTTACAAAATACTTAAGGAACTTATTTTTATTGTGATAGTATGCCCTTGAAAACATTTATTTTAATTAATAAAAGAGATTATCAGTGTAAAAAATATGATTGCCACTGGTAACCTCTTTTTTTATAGACAGTCGAGAAAACCTCAATCCAAATGTAATTTAAAAGTAAGTGGGCTGTTAATATGCAGACTTGTGATGGCAGCAGTCATGCCAGTGAAATACATATGTAATGTTTTTTTGCGTGGTCATTGGCTTTGGGTTCTGCGCAATTCATAAAGGCAAGCAACCAGATTTTGGCATGTTTCTGTTTGCTCTGTTTTTGTGTTTGTCAAGGCTTCTCATTTTAATATGGCAAAGCAGCCTGTGTTATAGACAACACTCAATTGAGGCAAATGTTTTGTAATACAATGTACTCTTAGTTACTTTGAATATTTTATATTTTATCCCAAAAGCTAACATTTATAAATGCAAATGCTCTGCTATGTTTGTCTTTCTTTCCTTTACTTCAGATTATTCTAATATTAATTGAGTGTTATTATCTTACATTTCTTACATTTCAGAACTGGAGCTAGTAGTCGATGATGGACATTTTGGTTTTTACAGTAAGTATTGCATAAGTGTGATTGGAAAAGTATCTTATCTGTCATCTTAACCTTGTGCTTTTATATGAATGGCAGACTAGTATTGCTTATTTAGGTATAATTTATATCAACTTCTGGAGGTAGCAAAGGAAGAGGTAAAGGTTTAATCCATGCTGAAATAAACCTGGAGAAGGCTCCACAGCCAAAATATTGTTTCTTTTTTTTCAGCATGGAATAAACCTACCCATGCTGATGTAGCTACCTACTTGAACTTTTGGAGGTATATTGCAATATATTTGTTTAAATATACTGTACAGGAATTAAAAAAGATTATTTTTAATTCAGACATACTTTGTTTCAGGCTAAGAAAAACATATGTCCTCTTGATGTACAATACTAATATTGTTAAAGTTTTAATTAATAAGGAGTACATTGTGAGCACTTCATACATTCAACCCAAAGCAACAATATCCTGCAACCATTTCTTTGTTTATATCCAATACCTTCACATTAGGATGCAAACTTCCCTATGGTGCACCAATTCATGATATTACAAAATTATGCATATAAAAAGTTTAAACTTAATATTTTATTCAAAACTTATTTGCTTACACAGAAAGGGGCATTTTCTATCCCAATTGTAGGTCTAAATCATGTTTTCCTCTAGTATTTAATACCAGTACTTATGTCCTTATCAGTCTTGACAGCTCTGCAATTATAAAACATAATGCTGCCACCACCATACTGTATGTGTCAGTAAAGATAATAATAATTAATTATAATAATAATTGCTTACACTTATATAACGCTTTTCTGGACACTCCACTCAAAGTGCTTTACAGGTAATGGGGACTCCCCTCCAGCACCACCAATGTGCAGCATCCACCTGGATGATGCGACAGCAGCCATAGTGCGCCAGAACGCTCACCACACACCAGCTATCAGTGGGGAGGAGAGCAGAGTAATGTATCCAATTCATAGATGGGGATTATTAGGAGGCCATGATTGGTAAAGGCCAATGGGAAATTTGGCCAGGACGCCGGGGTTACACCCCTACTCTTTTCGAGAAATGCCCTGGGATTTTTAATGACTACAGAGAGTCAGGACCTCGGTTTTACGTCTCATCCGAAGGACGGCGCCTGTTTACAGTATAGTGTCCCCGTCACTATACTGGGGCATTAGGACCCACATGGACCGCAGGGTGAGCACCCCCTGCTGGCCACACTAACACCTCTTCCAGCACCAACCTTAGTTTTTCCCAGGAGGTCTCCCATCCAGGTACTAACCAGGCTCACACCAACAAGATGGTGTTGACTGAGCGATGCACTGTATTAGATGTAACGCTTTTGTTTTCAGCAGTAAGTTCTAATTTTGTCTGACCACAAAACATTTTGCCACATGTTTACAGTATCACTTAAATGTTTTGTTGTAAACTTGAGACAAGTTTTCCACTCTGCCATATGGGCGTGCTTAGTGGAATGACTGTCAAGTTGTTGACCTTTTATTCCATCTCAGCCACTAAAATCTTTCAAAGTTGGTGTTAGCCTTAAAGTGGCATGTCAAACCAGTTTTCTCCTTGCCTGGTTGTTCAGTTTAGAAGGACAGCCTGATCTAGGTAGTTTCTGATTTGTATGATACAGATTCCACTTCTTACTTTCTCTTAATTGTTTTGATCTCTGGCTGTCATGGTTGAATTCTTGCTTGAAATTCTGAGGGACCTTACAGAGATTGATTGTAAAATCAATGTGGACCACTGTTATTGCACAAAAACTGAGACTAATTGTGTGGTTTGTTAGGGTAATTTTTTGCACCTACTATAAATTAATTAGGATTTGCTATAGCAAAGTGTTTGAATATTTTGTAGCATCATGACTTTATCGTGACTTTCTTTTATATTAATTATCTATTTAATTATTTCTTAAGGGTGGCATGGTAGCTTAATGGTTAGCATTGCTACCTTGCAGCGCTGGGGTCCTGCATTCAAAACCAGACCTTGGGTGCTTTCTGTGTGGAGTTTGTATATTCTCCCCTTTCTCGCGTGGTTTCTCTCGGGTGTTCTGGTTGTCTACTACAGTACAAAAACATATGAATAGGTTAATTGGCTTCTGTGAAAACTGGCCCTGGTGTGAGTGTGTGCCCTGTAATAGACTGGCATCCTATCTAGGGTGTGACTGGAGATTCCGTATTATCAAAATTAAACATTAACACAAGCCAAACACCAGTTTTCCTTTGTTTTAGAAGTGAAATGAACCAAATTGGTGATCAACTCACGTGTTTCCATTAAATAAGCTGTTTGGATTTCTCACCGGCAAAATGGTTTCTCCTGCAAACCTGTAGGACCCAAACTTTGGCATGGCAACAGGGGTTGGCTTAGTAGTGCCTGTTTCAGGATTGCGCATGCGTGGATTGATTGATAGCATTTAAAAGGGGTAGTATTTTCTTAACAGTTATGTACATAAAAGGAGTATGATATTTTATTTTTGGTAATAATATGTTCATTGTTTAATTGTGTACTTCATGGAGAATTGTGCATATCAGAATTCTGATTATTATTTAGTAAATTATTTTTTGCTTTATAGTGGAATATTCTAGGAGGAGGAGTTTAACCTAGAAAAGGAGCTCTTCAAGATAAGAGGGGGAGATAGGAGAAAGTGGATTGTGGGGTAGAATAGGAGCTGCCTACAACAATCAAATTTTTTATAGTAATTAATGTATATACTATTGTACTATAGCTTTGTGTTTTATTTTTTCCTGGTTAGTTTATGGTTTTCACTTAGTTTTTTTGAGTGTGGACTTTGGGAACACAGTTCCTCGTAATAAACACCATTGCACATCTTTGCATTTGTGGCTGTGCCATCGTTATTGTTATATTCTATCTACGCCTCTAAACTCTGCAAGGAGGAGACTGTGACAAGGGTGTATCCTGCCTTGCTTGCGTTGCCTGCTGATATCGGCTCTGTCCCACCACACCCTGAATTGGAAGAAATGGTTAAAAAATAGATTATTATTATTATTGCTTTTAATATGTGGAGTTGGTTGTGTACGGTATATAATGGATAGTAATTGGAACTTCAGAGTGTCATGACTATAAATTAAAACTACAAAATCTATACACTGCAAGGGTCTGAATACTTTTGAAAGGCACTCTAATGTACAACAATAAACTGCAATCAAAGTGAGATAAACTATTCTTTGAAGTGCTTTTATTTTCCTAAAATGTATTTTTATTATAGATGACATGGAGTGTGTAGATTCTGGGTGGCTGACATGTCAGACGGAAATTCGCCTTCGCCTTCATTATTCTGAGAAATCTCCACTATTTATTACAAAAAAGAAGTTTAAAAAATCAAGATTCAGGTAAAATGGTTTGTGCCAGCTTTAAATGATCAAACAGTTGTACCTAGTATAAATTGACATTGTCCAGGAACAATTGTGGTATTCTTTTGCAAATGGATGAAAATTGTGTATTTTGTGTGCTAGAACAGGTTATACTGGTTAAAGGTTAAACTAGGTTATACACCCTAACAGAATATACTGAGCGACAAATGTGATGCAAGTTTTAATGTGTTTTTAAAAGTTATGCGTGCTTCATATTTGTTCACACATAAAAACCCAAAAATGCATGCCTAAAGAGACAGTTATAAATGGTCATTTTTCCATAAATTATAATTTTTAAATGATAGAAGTTATCAATTTTAATGTTTCCATTACTTTTTATAATTTACAAATTAATTTTGTTTCATTCCATAAACTTTTTTCAGTTTAACAGAATAGGCTCATCTTTCTTTTTAGAGCACAAATATACAGTAGTTACAAATGAAATGGGACTATTTGACCCATTTAGCTTGTTTGGTTCTTCTGTTGCTAATTGATCCATGGATTTCATCCACACATTTCTAGGAAAAAAGGAGGGTATCTCCTTCAATAACATGACTTAACATGGCTTAGTTGTACTTTGGTAATTTTCTCAAACTGAGTATATCTGGCTTTAATGTTTTAAGATGTATAGTTTTAGAATGTGTGGCATTTTCTTTCTAAACTTGGTCCAGGCTGAAACTGACATTGGAGGGTTTTGAGGAAGATGATGAAGACGAGCAGAGTCCTACCTCTTGGAACAAAATGACAACCACACTGGAGATCAGTGTGATCAGCAGTAATGGGTATAAATCCCGTCATTCTCAGCCAGATTGTGGGTATGCACTAGAGCCAAGCCAATGGACAGAGTACAGTATTCATACCATGGACCCAGACAACTTGGAGCTAACCTTTGAGTTCTTCGAGGTAAGTCATTTTTTGTGTTTTGAATCACCAGCATATTTGTTGAATGCACACGCAGCCTGGCTTCATCATTTTAGCCATATCAGGTTGTGCAAATACTATCGGGTTGTACAAATATTCACCCTTCGCACATGGAATAATTTGTCAAAGATACTAGATGGTATCAGTGAACACTTTGTATTCAGAAGTAGTGAGGTTTTAATTCTCAGCCAAGTTATAGTGAATACATTGCCTTACCCTGGTGAAACTGTTTCACTCGGATCCCCTTTCAAAACCTTTCTTGCAGCTCTCCTTTTAGATAATTATCCTTAGTGGTTGGTTGCCTTTAAGGTCATCTGAATATATACTCAGTATGGTTTGTGCAGGGAAAACATCACTATTTGATTTGGAAAGTCAATGACAAAATCATTTAGTTCTTGGACTAGAATTGCTTCACAGAAATTATGAAAATCTTTACACTCTTCATTGTAGAAAATTAAGATGTCTGTTTTAGTTGTCTGGTCTTGAAATACATCTCATCAGATGTGCCTTTGTAGAAGATCCATAACTTGAAAGAAAATAACTATGAATGAAATATTTTATCTAGGAATATCAGCTCAGCAAAATAACTTATCTAGTTCTTGTCTTTTTGCAAGACAAATTTTTGAATGTCTTTCCAAAATTTAAAATGGCAAAATCTAAGAACTGACTAGAAAAGTAAGCTAGAATAGAAGCGAGCAGTGACTGTAACTTTGCTAGTCGTCTCCTTATGGACTAACATGTACTGTACTCGCAATTCACATACAGATCTCCATGTCTAAAGATATGATTGCTTGGAAGGTTACTTGGAAAGTCCCGTTGTAAGAGGTTATCTCATCTTGGAATGTTTACATTTCACAATCCACTATATCCAGCTGCCTGTGTCACAAAATCGGTGAAATATTGGTAGTTAAGGCCTTTCGT
Organism: Lepisosteus platostomus; assembly: GCF_059453375.1. Taxonomy (NCBI): domain Eukaryota; kingdom Metazoa; phylum Chordata; class Actinopteri; order Semionotiformes; family Lepisosteidae; genus Lepisosteus; species Lepisosteus platostomus. Next base: position 40,397,837 of record NC_142613.1, read on the forward strand.
GTATACATAATAGTTCCAATATATATTTATGCCCTTAATGCCACTCGCTATATTTAATTAATCTTGTTATCTGATGGAAGTTGAAGATATCCTTCTGTTTTAACATTGTAGGAGGATCTAAGTGAGAAAGTAGTTCAAGGAGATGTGCATCCTGGTCATGTGGGCACGGCCTGTTTATTGTCTTCCTCTTTTGTGGAAAGTGGCAAAGACACTGGAATCGTCACGCTTCCTATAATGGGCAGAAACTCTAGGCAGACCATCGGAAAAGTCAGAGGTAAATTTAAATAGCATTGCTATATCTAGCTTTCAAAGCTTGAGTTCACCTTGAGGTTAAATTTTCATGTGCATGTGCCGTGACAAAAACTTTAAACAAAAAAAAAAGTTAAAATTCAAAATGTTCCTGGTGTCACTTTTAGGAAGCCAGTTTAAATTTAAGGTAGGAGTAAGTCTTAAGCAAAGGTCCCCAGTCCAACTCCTAGAGGGCCAGTGTGTCTCCCGGTTTTCCAAGTAAAATTAAAGCACCAGCACGTAAAGAGTTGGAAGAAGTTGGTACACTGGTCCAGTTAAGCCAATAACAACCTGATTTAAGAACCTGCCCAGCTGGACTGAAAAACCATAGACACACTGGCCTTACAGGACCAAGACTGGAGATCCCTGGGTTAAAATAAAACAGGCTGATGATTATTTTTTTTTTGTTATCAAGATCACTTCTTGAAATACTAGTTTGTTTTTAAATTTTAGTGTGTAACAAATCTGAAGATTAAGAATTAACACAGTAGATGGAAGAAACTCATTGCTGTCTTAAACCTTCCTTTTTCTATTATACTTTTAATGGTCTGATCATTATGTGTTGGAGAATTCTGTCCTTTTTTATTTAAAAAGGCAATAATCTGGGTAGCCACTTATTAATTAATATGGGAATCCTTTAGGTAGAGACATACAGTACATATGTGTTCACTGTTTGTATGTTTAAAAGAAAATAGCAAATTAAAAGGATAACACTAACACTAACAAAGTCTTCTATAATTTAAATAGTAATATTAGGGTTTACCTGAAAACTTTCAATGGCAGTGTCTCAAGGTACAGATTATTGCATTTATTTTGTAACATACTCTACTACAGTATAAAGAAGTTTGTCATCCAGCATCACATTCTAAATCAGGTATGAGAAGTATCACATACATTGAAAAGAACAAGGTAGTCTAATACAGATGAAATATCACTGGAATTCAGTGAAATATAGATTGTGCAAAATGGTGTGTCCTTGATTTTCGTTTGTTTGTTTTTTTCTAGTGGACTACATTGTAATTAGACCAATTAAGGATTTCATGTGTGATATGATTTCTTCATATACAAAATACTGGAAAAAGAGGAGCACTTTGGATGTAGGACACAGAGGATCAGGGAGTTCACACACTGCTAAGTATGTCCAACTTGTCTTCTTTGTTTTTCTGGTTGTTTTTGGTGCTAAAGTTATTTTTGACATAAGGTTGTGGGGGTGTTATTGGTTGAGAAGAGGTTCTATCGTGACAAAAGAAGGGCATTGATCTGTTCATTTTTTTCTTACACTTTTGGCAGCTAGGTTTCATCCAAGACCTGACAATCTCTACACTGTTAAGTAATGCAAAAATATGTTATGGCTAGCTTTATCAGTGTTAACAGGGTGGAACGTCAGCTTCTTTGCCATCTTTTTCAGTCTGTGAGATTTTGAGGTCAAAGTGTGGTACATAGTGCTTCATGAGCTGCACCTACGAAGAGATTAGCAGGGCAGTAATCAGCCTGATATCAGCACCTTTCAAATGCATGGCTGGGAATCAGTGCTCTGCATGCAATTCTTTTTTTTTCAGGTGGCCATTGTGTCTACTGTAGCAGCGAGGCTTATTAATAAGGCAGAAGTGTTTCTGAGCTTCCCAAATGAGGCCCCATTTCTCTGTTCATCTCTGTGGTGCAGCCACAGAGAAACTATTCACGCAGGCTGATTTAAGGTCCTTTGATAAGGTTTCCTAGGACAGCTCCCAGAGGGGGATGCACTTAGCTAAGCCTGGCTATCATGATCAATGGTCATCCATTGGCGCCTATCTGTCTAGGGAGTGCGAGTTGGACATCTGGATTGCATTCCTAAGTGTCAGGAGTAAGTGACTCATATCTCACCTTGATCAACCAATCAGGGACTGGTAGGGCCGAGTAACCCACGTGGGACTCTGATGCCCATGGAACTTTCAGCCAATCAATGAGCTGAAGTTCCTCCAGGTAAAAACAGGCAACACAGAGAGCCTAAGAGATTCAGAAGAGATTCAGTAAGATTCAGAAGGGATTCTGGAGAGGATTCTGTGGACTTTTCTAAAGGGAATTCAAAGGAGAATTCCAGGTCAGGACGGCCCAGGAGCAGAAGGCTCCCAAGGGCAGGACATTCTCGCAGCGCGCCTCCTGACCATCCTGAGACTCAGCCCGGACAACCACGGAACGGCCAGTGTGTCCGAGTGCCAGAACTTTCCTTTGTTCTAAGAGTCTAGAGTGGAGGTTGCCAGAGAGTAACCAGCAGCAGGCCTCGTGAACAGGTCGGAACTGTGGACAGCTGAATCACTATTCAGAACTAGCTCTTCATCAGGAACGAACCGGTCCTCTTCCCGACTTGCTGGGACCCACAGTCATCTTTTCTCCTGTGCACAAACTTTGCTAGTTAAAGCCAACACTAACTAGCCGGTCAGCAGCATCTGCAGCGCACCGTCGCAAGCCGCACAGCACAGCCTGGCACCGAGCCAGAGAGCGCGGATTGGACACCAACAGCCTGCAACTGTTTCTTTGTGCCCGCAGGAGATCTGAATCCACAAAGATTGGATGAGTATTCAACTTCAATGCATTACAGCTCGAGAATTCAATTGTTATCCCAACCAGTTGATATCAATTTAATTCCTAAGAGTTATGTACTTGTTTGAGTATCTAATGTAGAAGTTATAACCAAGTGCATTTACGAAACGGTCTAAATGAATGATATACTGAACGTATGTCCTCTTGATATGTGTAACACTTCGTAACGGACTGAATATATATCTTTTGTATTCTGATAACCCTCTCGATAAGATCTGTTAGGTTTACATGCATATTCTATGTATTAATAAATGTATCCTCGTGTATTAGTACCTGTGTGTGTGCGTTGTTTGAGTTATGTCGCATGGTTGGATTCTAAAGCCATCAAAAGAATCAACTTTGTGATTTACTGCTACAATTAATAATTGTCTCAGTAAATGCCCAAACCCTACAGAACTGGTGCCTTCAGAGAGCCACTATGATTACATATTTGGCGTCCCTGAGCCGGTTTTCCTACACTACCAATCAGAAAATAAAAGCACAAGCTGCCACATTAAATATAGTGCATCCTACCAGAGAATGTTAAGAAACCTAATAATATAAAATCCAACACTAATAATTTATTTTCATCTCGAAAGCTTCCAAAGCATATACAGATGTGGCACAAATTCAAAACTGAAGTGCAGTATCTGCTCTGCACTGGCAGCCCTGTTACATAACAGATCTGTTACACAAACGAGAACTCATTTCATTCTAAAACCTGCTATAGGCTTTCCTGAGAGTGTATTTTATCTAGGACTCCAAGGTTAATACCGCAATTCTTATACACAGTGCCATGAGATCTTGAATGTTCGAATGGTCAGGATCTTTGTTCAAGATCTCAAGGATCACAGAAGGTACCTCCTACAGCAGTGTTCCCTGTCACTGTACTGGATCTAGCTCTGAAATCTGACAAGATCAGGCTGCAGGGCAGTTATGTTTTGTGATTTAATATCTGGTAGAAGTGCATTTATTGTACTAAAATTAAAGGGTTTGGTTTCCCTTTATAGGGAGAAATGAATAAGGTGGTTATATGGGTTCTTTTCATATACATTAATGCAGAAACTCCTCTAAAGTAATTCTACACATCTAACTTCCAACATTGTAATTAGATTAGAACAGGTACAGCAAAATAAATCGGGAAATTCTGACAGATGTATTTGTGTTACTATTTAGCATTGCCTTGAAGTAATCAAAGTTGTTTAAAAATGCAGTACACTTATCAATCTTAACATCTCTCTTAAAGCTGTCTATGTGTACTAAACTTTAGACTTTAGACAGAACTGTGTATTCCTACTCCTGCCATTATTGGGATTGTGCTAATCGATACATTGTGATTACAAGAGCATTGTTATATTTGTTTAATATAGTTGAGCAAATTGCAAGATTAGGGACATGGATTTGTTGGTGTATTTAGAATTATTGTGTACTGTAACAGCCTTATAGTTGTGAATCAGTGTGTTTCTGAAGCCAAAAAGAAAAGGCTTACCAAAAAAAGTTCCCTTCATTAGTTTCAGTTTTGTCCAAGACATTTTATATTATAGTGTTTTAAAGTTTGGACTCTGTTTAATCAATGAATATAAGAAAGCAGAAGCTATGAAAACATTGAGAATCTTCCATTGTTTGTTGAAGAAGGCATGTAATAGTGAGAAAACAAGAGTACAACCCAAACCAAGCCTTTTGTGCTGTGTTGCTTGTTTCATTGCTAGTAGCTTGTCAATTCAACAACCTTTTTAATGACGTGACTTGATAGTTTAAGAAATCTTTGATGAGGTCTTAGACACTGACGAAAAATGTATGTTGCCTATGTTTCATAAAGTAATTGCTAGTGGCACTAGTTTGGTATTTCTGACAATTTTCCCTTCTGTGAAATTGCCAAATTGAAACCCTTTACTATATTCCCCTCTAATTTCTTGTATATAGGAATTCTTCTTTAGGAACAATTGCCTGAGTATTGGATTAATTGTCACTGCTTAGTTGGTGTTGTATGCGGAAAATTGTTCTAGTATTAAGGGCATTATATGAAGGGCTGTGCGCAATTGTTTGCAAATGATGCAACCTAATTCTAAACACATGGATAAAACATTTTATTTGGTTGTGAACCATACTGTGCTAGTACAGCAGAAAGAATAGCTTAAACATGAAAAAACTGGTAGTTACCTATGAAATAAAAGCAATTTAAATTTCTACAAAAAATATCACAGAAAATAACTTTTGTTGTTGTGTTTGCTTCATTCCTGCAGCTCACCTCAGATTTGTTATGTATAACTCCATTTCAATACCAATGGCTTGCGTTATTCATGTCTGGTGTGTGTGGCCCAATATTTCCAGCTGCTGTAGCATTATTATTTTCTCTCAGTTTCTTATCCTTTGTTACCTCTTCTGTGAACATCTGGTTTTTGGTGCTTTAAGTGTGCTTTTTATTATTCTTTTGGTTTTGTCCCCTTTGTCATATTGCTTATAGCCGTAGTATTTCACCAATTAGGTTACTGCTTTTTAAAGCTTGCTTTGATTATTTTTGGATAAATTTGCTGTTATCAAGCAATATACTTTTGAAATGTAACCATATATTCTCAGCCACGTCTTTTTATTTTATCCCAGTATCCTTCACTTAAACTGTTTCATTCCTTCATAGTCTGCTTTTCTATCATCTTTCATCTGAGATGATGATGATACAGCCTATTGATTACTGTGAGGTCAACGCACCTGCTTTGTAGCATCCCAGGGAAAAAAAAGCACTGAACTTAATTCAAGCACAAAGGTATATGTAAATGATTAATTTTGTCTTAAGGAAATTTATTTGGACAAATTAACAGGAAACTAGTACTAATCTTGTTGTAATGCAGTTTCTCATGCAGAGGGGAGAATTGTGAAATTTTGACCTTGGGCACACTTAGTTTATGGTTTTAATGTGTGTCCTGTCATGGTGACCCTGTATTTCATAGCACAGCAAATCTAATATAAAGAGCTGGACAGACTAAGCTACTTAATATTTTAGAGTGTACATTCATCATGAAATTACTTAAATTATATAATCTTAATATTTGCAGTATAGTTGCTTTGCTTAATTTATGTTTTATAGAAGGTGTGGTTTAGAGTTAATGTTTCATAGCTGGTGTTCAGAAAAATATGTTTGTGGTGTTAAAAGTGTTTCAGTGATTTTATTTATATTGTATTAAAACAGTGTTGCATTATTTGTTTAACTTTATGCACAAATATTTTACATCCACACCTAGAAAGCCTCCCGGTTTTTAGTACATTAAATGAGATAAAGGAGTTTTGGACACCCGCTGGGAAGACCAGAACAATGATGTGAAAGACTCATTCCTTAGAAGCTGTTGAATCTTAAAATGTTCATCCCAATTGAATTTCTTGCTGACCTCGATTGTTCAGATTTTTAGATATTTGGATATGTTTCACCTATTTTTTCCCAGATCATTATTATGCTTTTTGAAAATATACAGTTGATTCATGTTGATTTGGCCATAAACATCTTTCGGGATCGTGTCTGTAAAGGATTTATTTGATGTAAGAATGTTATAGTAAGATAGCACCCTAGGACACCCAATGCTGTTGAATTATCCAATGAAGGGCTTTTGCCTTAAAGCAGTTTACAGCTGTTTGGAGGAGACACTGTGTGTTGTGGAGCTGGGAGTTTGTCTAAGAGAGTTCTGAATAAGGACTCATGTGGAAATGTTAACTTTTTCCCACTCATCAAACAGAGCAGTTAAGAAAGTGAGGTCTTTGGTGGAAGGGGGTCTATCCACTGTGGTCTTCAGGAATCTGAGTTTGACAGGTTTGATTTAGAATCAGCAGACAGTAGACCTGCTTGATGGGGAATAATGACGAGGTCACTAGTGCAGGAAAAAAACAAGGACTGAAGATAATTTGACTTTATCAGTCGTTTTTTTTTTATTTGAGTCCTCTGGATTTTTTACCTCTTTATATATAATGGTATTTTGAAGTGTTATTTATTTTGTCTGAAATTAAGCTTTTAACATCAAGATTTTCTAAAACGATATCTTATCTTTTTTTTACCCTTAGGCATACAAAAATCAGGGAAAATACAATTGCTTCCTTCAAAAGTGCTGCCAGTCATGTAAGTTTACGATTTATTATTAATATCCCTACTTTGATACTGGCTTATCTCCTAAGATACATTTTGATTGTTGAAAGTGCAGTGATTTATTTTGAATTTTTTCTGTGATTAAAAACACTTTGTCTCATTTCTGCTTTAAGATGATTTTCTGGAAGTTTCCAAGCTGACGTATTCAAAAAAATACTTATTAACTTCTGAATTATTATGTGTTATTAATTAAATATGTGTCTCCCTTTCAGGGTGCTGCCTATGTGGAATTTGACGTACACCTTTCAAAGGATTATATTCCAGTTGTGTACCATGATCTTACCTGTTGCATTTCAATGAAAAAGGTGAAATTTTTATCTTTACAAATGAAAATCAAGGCACAAAGAGCTTTAACTTATTGTTTATTGTCATGTTCCTGACAGTAATGCATTTGAATTCGTTTAATTTTGCATCTTAGGTGTTCATCTCCTCATTGAGGATAAATAAAACTTTTACAGGCAAGTTATTTTTACTCTTAGTACAATTAGCATACTGTAAATAGCAATGGAAATCTGACCTTCATTCCTTAAAAAAGCAGTATACAACTTCCCTCTTTAATGTGTTTGCTTTATGTTTTTTTACAGTTTTTCATTATGCTGTACATCATTGTGTTTATTGACAGGCGTGGAAGCGTGTGTTTGTTCATGTCTTGTATCATTGTATCATTCGTTCCTGCATTTAATTGAAGAGTATGCTACTATAAGAAGCCCGAACCTGAAGATGCTTATAGAAATATTGATAAAGTTTAGTCCTTGTCATTGATATGAACATCCCACTAACATGCACATCTCTACATCAGGGCTTTTCAGTATTTCTAAAATGCTTTAAAGATGGAGTTAGAAGGCCTCAAAATGTTTATAGAAACTTCTGAAGATCACCTTGAACTCTAGTGGGTATGTAAGAAAACTGAGCACAGAAGCAGTTACCACTTAAATTTAAACACCCAGTACTACTTTATCATGGGGAAATTTGACCAAAAATGTAAAAGATTATTTAATTGATTATTTACAATTCTAATGACCACTATATAAAATCCATAGAATTGACTGTGGTCCATCATCAAGTACAACGTGATGATTGGTACCCCACCAGGAAAAGGGTGCCCTAATGTTGGTGTCAGAAAACATGTTTGGGAGGTTTAGTTTAAATCTAAGGGCAAACATTGGAAATCTTCAGAAACCTGGCACCACTAATTAACTACCAAGTCAAACAGGACCCAAGTCAAATGATGGAGTTGGATCATATACAAATGTTTTTCGGGAGTTAGCACAAGAAGGGGAAGCTTATGTTGAAAATAATTTCTTCTTTGGAGAGCAGAAATGGATTTAGGATTTGCAACCAGATTATAAAATCTTGGTTAGAATATGAAGGACAGAAAGATTCCAAAGTTCTTCTGTTAAGAAGATCAAGATTAGTCACAGATCGACTTTACAATTAGGTAATAATACAAATAATACCTAAAACTCAATGATTAAATGGTAAAAACCAGTGTTCAAGATTGGACATCACAGTCTTAAGTTGAATATCTAAGGTATAAAAAGAAATAAAAGTGGTTCACAAATACAAAGTATATAACCTGGAATTGGTGTACAAGTTCTGCATATCATACAATATGTGCTAATATCAAATATTCATCAACATATTAAATGGCAACAGGAAGTGTTTCTTTGACATTAACAAAGCCAAAGAAAGGTTCACAAAATATGTATTCCTGGGGAATGAATACAATTCAATACCAACAGGTTGCCCATAATTGTCTTTCTGGAGCAATGGAACAAGTAATAGGTTTATTCCATGCTGAAAAAAAGAAGAAAGAGAACACAACGTTTCGGCCGTGGAGCCTTCTTCAGGTGTGAGAGAGACAGGGCAGTAGGCAAAGGTAAAGTAGCGGGAGAACAAAGGTTGGGAGAGAGGAGGAGTGAGAGGCGGGAGCAGGGGACAGAAAGAGAGGCCAATCAAGAGGTGTGAAGTCAGAATGGGTGCAGAGAGGTGTGAAATGAAACTTCCAATGAATGGAGAAAATTTAAAAGAACAGTAATCTGTCGTTAAGGGAAGGGAGAATGTGTGATCCTAACTGCAGAATAATTTTAGTTTCGGTGGTCTTTCTGATGTATGAGTTCGGAAAACCGTCTTTGAGAACACAGACGGAGAGATTAGTGTGGTCGTGGCCGTCAGAGGTGAAATGAGAAACAATGGGCTTGGAGAGATCTTTAATCTTCACAGCCCTGACGTGTTCTCTGAAGCGGTCTCCGAGTCTCCTTCCTGTTTCTCCAATGTAGATGGCTGGGCATTTACTGCAAGAGATACAGTAAATAAGGTTGCTGGAGATACAAGATGCTGTCTGGGTGATCCGGAATTGTCCTGAGGGGCCTTGAATGAGTGTGGTGGTGGCTGTGTACTTGCAGGTGATACAGCGAGCTCTGTTGCAAGGGAAAGTGCCTGGTGTGGATGGTTGTTGAGGGCGGTCAAGGGAGCTGTGAACAAGGAGGTTACGCAGATTAGGTGGTCGGCGATATGAGATGATAGGGCGATCAGAAAAGAGGGCCCCAATGGAGGGATCATCCTGTAGGATAGAAAAAATTCTAGTTAATGGTCCTGGGGATAGGAAGTGTGTTAGGGTGGTAAGGAAGCACCAAGGGAATGCGGTTGTTACAGCGGGAGTTCCTGATCGGGTTGATGGTCCGGGGGGTGTTTTTGGCTCGGGCAAGGGCCCTGTCAATCACACTGCTGGGATATCCTCTGTTGATAAAAAATGAGTACATTTCGAGGGCTTGGTTCTCGAAGTCGATGTCGTCGCTGCATAGTCTTCGTAACCTAAGGAACTGTGAAAAAGGAAGAGAGTTTTTAGTGTGGTTGGGGTGAAATGAGCTGTACAGGAGGTAGCTGTGTGAATCCGTGGGTTTGTAATAAACTGAAGTGGAAAGTCGGGGGTAGTTGATAGACAAGTGGATGTCTAGAAACGGAAGAGTGGTGGAAGATATGTGAACTGTATATTTGAGGGACGGGTGGAAGTTGGTGAAATGGTGCAGGAAGAACTCGAGCTGGTCGTTGGAGCATGTGGCGGCACCGACGCAATCATCAATATATCGTTTGTAGAGGTCAGGGACATAGCCAGTGTAGGAGGCGAAGAAGCGTTCTTCTACCCAGCCGACAAAAATCTTGGCATAGCTGGGTCCCATTCTGGTGCCCATGGCAACTCCACTGACCTGTTGGTAAAAAAGATTATTGAAAGAGAATGCGTTCAGTGTGAGGACCAATTCTGCAAGGCGTACCAGGGTGTGGGTGGGTGGATCAAGCACTGTGCGTTTGTCCAGCGTGTGCTTGAGTGCTGTAAGGCCGTCATTATGGGGAATGACGGTGTACAGAGATGTGATGTCCATGGTAAAAATGTGGCAATCGGTACCCTGAAATTGGAAATCATTGAAAAGTTGGAGCGCGTGGTTGGTGTCTTTGATGTATGAGGGAAGATCTTCAACCAGCGGTCTCATGAGGCTGTCGAGAAAGGCTGAGATGTAAGTAGTTGGACAGTTACATGCTGATACGATGGGGCGTCCAGGGGTGTCCGGTTTGTGGATTTTGGGGAGGAGGTAAAATTTTTCAATTTTTCGCTCCAACTTTTCAATGATTTCCAATTTCAGGGTACCGATTGCCACATTTTTACCATGGACATCACATCTCTGTACACCGTCATTCCCCATAATGACGGCCTTACAGCACTCAAGCACACGCTGGACAAACGCACAGTGCTTGATCCACCCACCCACACCCTGGTACGCCTTGCAGAATTGGTCCTCACACTGAACGCATTCTCTTTCAATAATCTTTTTTACCAACAGGTCAGTGGAGTTGCCATGGGCACCAGAATGGGACCCAGCTATGCCAAGATTTTTGTCGGCTGGGTAGAAGAACGCTTCTTCGCCTCCTACACTGGCTATGTCCCTGACCTCTACAAACGATATATTGATGATTGCGTCGGTGCCGCCACATGCTCCAACGACCAGCTCGAGTTCTTCCTGCACCATTTCACCAACTTCCACCCGTCCCTCAAATATACAGTTCACATATCTTCCACCACTCTTCCGTTTCTAGACATCCACTTGTCTATCAACTACCCCCGACTTTCCACTTCAGTTTATTACAAACCCACGGATTCACACAGCTACCTCCTGTACAGCTCATTTCACCCCAACCACACTAAAAACTCTCTTCCTTTTTCACAGTTCCTTAGGTTACGAAGACTATGCAGCGACGACATCGACTTCGAGAACCAAGCCCTCGAAATGTACTCATTTTTTATCAACAGAGGATATCCCAGCAGTGTGATTGACAGGGCCCTTGCCCGAGCCAAAAACACCCCCCGGACCATCAACCCGATCAGGAACTCCCGCTGTAACAACCGCATTCCCTTGGTGCTTCCTTACCACCCTAACACACTTCCTATCCCCAGGACCATTAACCAGAATTTTTCCATCCTACAGGATGATCCCTCCATTGGGGCCCTCTTTTCTGATCGCCCTATCATCTCATATCGCCGACCACCTAATCTGCGTAACCTCCTTGTTCACAGCTCCCTTGACCGCCCTCAACAACCATCCACACCAGGCACTTTCCCTTGCAACAGAGCTCGCTGTATCACCTGCAAGTACACAGCCACCACCACACTCATTCAAGGCCCCTCAGGACAATTCCGGATCACCCAGACAGCATCTTGTATCTCCAGCAACCTTATTTACTGTATCTCTTGCAGTAAATGCCCAGCCATCTACATTGGAGAAACAGGAAGGAGACTCGGAGACCGCTTCAGAGAACACGTCAGGGCTGTGAAGATTAAAGATCTCTCCAAGCCCATTGTTTCTCATTTCACCTCTGACGGCCACGACCACACTAATCTCTCCGTCTGTGTTCTCAAAGACGGTTTTCCGAACTCATACATCAGAAAGACCACCGAAACTAAAATTATTCTGCAGTTAGGATCACACATTCTCCCTTCCCTTAACGACAGATTACTGTTCTTTTAAATTTTCTCCATTCATTGGAAGTTTCATTTCACACCTCTCTGCACCCATTCTGACTTCACACCTCTTGATTGGCCTCTCTTTCTGTCCCCTGCTCCCGCCTCTCACTCCTCCTCTCTCCCAACCTTTGTTCTCCCGCTACTTTACCTTTGCCTACTGCCCTGTCTCTCTCACACCTGAAGAAGGCTCCACGGCCGAAACGTTGTGTTCTCTTTCTTCTTTTTTTCAGCATGGAATAAACCTATTACTTGTTCCTTTGCAGCCTACGCATGCTGACGCAGCTACCCACCTGAACTACTTTCTGGAGCAATGCTAATTTTCATTTTTAACCCTTTTTTCCATTGTATTTTTTTTTTTCAGAAAAATGACAAACAATCATTAGAATTATTTGAAGTTCCTGTGAAGGATTTGACCTTTGATCAGCTTCAGTTATTAAAGGTAAGCACCTTTATAACGTCTGATTAAGTACATATTTTCACATTTATTTGTGATAACTATATCTTACTTAGCTTTATAATATAAGAGTGTGTGTGTGTGGTTATTTTTGTCTTGGGTTGGTTTCTGTTGATTCTTATCAATTTTGTGAGTGAAATGTTACTGAGGCTGAGGTTTTGTTATTGGAAGGTCTGTTAAAGGTCAGCAATCCTGATTAAGACGTACATGGAATTCTTTTACATCACAAGTGATTTTAGGATTTCATGATTTCATGAGTTCATGATTTCCCCTGTTTTTAGTTTTTTCTTAGCACATGGAGAGTTATTTGAGAACTCAAGTCTTTGTTTTACTTCTAAAAATCCTCATTAATACAAATAATTGCTTTCAGGTGTAGTTTTTGTAGAAAATGACACATAACAGCTGTCAGCTAGTTTTCTTTGCAACCTTTGTCAGTCTTACTATTAATAGAAAATAGTTTCTGTAAGTGCCTGTTGCAGTCTGCTAATATTTTCAAAATCCAACAGCTTGAGTTGCCAGATGTACGGTAACACTGAGCTCTTGTTTAGGTAGAAATTCATGAAGTGGGATTTAAAATGTTTAATTAAGTGAAGGGACCTATGAAAATTCCTGATTGAATTGTGAGCTTAAGAATGTATCATAACATTATTGCTATGTACAGTATATTAAAAGGCTCATATTAGAGAATCTGAGGGCCATTTCAGTCTTTTAGTTCCAGTTATTGGCTGCATGTCAATAGACGACTATAGATGTAGTAACATTATACTTTTTTAAATATAATTGTTGCTAGCTTTTTAACAATAGCCGTTATCTTGTATGATATAAAATCCCAATCAGCAGTGGCAATTTCTAAAATAACAAGAGTTGGGACTGAGTTCAATCAGTTCTTACTGGCTATTTTATCACTCATCAGATAACCATCTCCTCCTTCAATTGGAAGCAAATATGAGATGAATTGTTTCACTGATATAGTGAATGATAGAGTATGACTTACCACATACTCTAAATCTTTCCTGTGAAAACATGTAAATTATAAGTAGTCTCTCCAATTGGTTATAATTATAAAGACTGGTGTATGCTTTGTATATTGTACAAGTGTGTGAAATACAATACCTGCTCTTTATATTCTTGCCTGTGTGGAGAAATCACTGCATTTGAGGGTACCATTAACGTCAAAATCTGATTTTTAAGAGGAGATGGTTATTGCTTAGAAGTACTTAAGGTGTTTATTATGAAATGTCAATATATATTTTAAGCTTAGTCATTCTATATTTTTGTTAGCATAATATAGTTTGATTAGATGTATGAATGCACAACTACTTGCCATTTTTATTTTACAGTTGGCTCATGTGACTGCAATGAAGGTGAATGACCATAAAGGTACTTGTCAGTATGGTGTTCCAGCTAGAATAAATAAGTTTAGTCTTTTTTTAACATTTAGACTAAATACGATTAGACTTTGCATGTTATTAAAAAGGCCTCACCTAAGAACATAATTATTCTAATATTTTGGTATAAGAGTAGGTCTTACTGTTTCAACAGGGGCTACCTTTTTAAAAGTATAAATGCAGGGCGAGATGGACAAATCTTTTTTGAGGAAGAATTGTGGTTTTCCAGATCTTTTTTGAGTACTAACATTAAATACTATTCATTCAAAATTTTGAAATGTCACTTGATTAATCTTCCTTAAAAAGTCATTCTCCAACAGCAGGTGTAAGGATGTTGCACTCTATTTGCTCGTATGAGGGTTTCTCTAATTCGAAACTATTGTTGATCATGTAATCCGGCCTCTACAATAGTGTACAATAATGAAACCCTTTTCTGTAACTCTTTTGTCACTCTAAAGTGTGTATCATTATTTATTCTGAGTAACACATACAATTAAAAAAATGTTTTTGCCCAGATATTTAAGTTCCTATTAACATAGGGATAGGTGAGCATTACTCAATAATATTTAAATTAAATCATTGTTTTAATTGTTCGCTTGTTCTGCAGCACAGTTTTCTAATGGTACTGCATATTAAAAACTAAAACAGATGTTCATAAGGAGCACAACATTCAAGGGACTGCTGTGTTCTTTTTTTGCTTGTTTTTTTCATTTTTTTACAATAAAAAACAGTTTATTATTCATTATTATGATTTATATTTTCTTTTTAGTTATTGTGAAAGGGAAAGTATCAAAGAGATTCCACTTCTCTTATTTGAAAAGTTTTTGTATATGTTTTTGGACTTCTTTGGATAATCTCCTGTATTGCTTGACATTAATGACAGTAATTATAAATACTTCTAACCCATAGATGTATATAGTCTGAGCTAAATACTTTGATTAAAATAGTAACACTCTAACTACATAACCTGGGCAGGTCCTGTTCATAAATTAATAAAGATTAATTTGCATAAAATCTTAAATTTTGGTCAATACATACAGTGTCTTGCGAAAGTATTCAAACACTATGTTGTCACATCTTTTTTAATTGCACAATGATACATATACATTTTTTAACTTAATATTTTTTCAAAAGTTTGAATGCTCAAACTGAATAATTCTAAGGGTAAGATAAGTTACAGTAAATGCTGGGAAAAGCTAAAGCTAACTAACTGAAATGTGTTAATCACATGAGTATACCTATTAACTTTGGCAGCCATTACAGGATGAGATAAGATCAGATCACTTTATTGGCCATATACAATTTTTTGTATTAGGAATTTGTCTTTACGCATACCCCAACTTGCTCTCCATGAGACACACAGACAGGGAAATAAACTTGGGGTCAGAGCGCAGGGTCAGACATTTATACACCACCCCAAGCTTTGCTCAGGGGCCCAACGGAGTAGGATTCCTCTGCTGGCTGCAGGATATGAACCGGCAATCTTCCAGCCACAGACGCGGATCCTTAGCCACAGAACCACTGCACCACCCCAGGGGATTTTGGATAAATCCCTACCACCTTTGCATGCTGGCTTGCTGCAGTATTTGCCCCTTCTTGCAGATTTGCTCAAGTTCTCTTGTGTTTCTTGGGGATTGTTTCTTGACAGCAGTTTTCAGTCTTTCCACAGATTCTCAATAAGATTCAAGTCAGGGCTTTGACTGGACCACTTAAGGATTTTTTCTTTCTTAGTCTTAAGCCACTGCGGTATAGATTTGGCCTGTTGAAAAATGACTCTTTTATTTAAAACAGGTTTTCCTCTAAGATTTGCTACTATTTTGTTCTATGTCCCCATCTCTCATGGAGTATCAGTCTTATGGCATGAGAACTTATGCAATTTTGACATCTCCGTTTTTCTTTCACATTATCTATCTACTTCTTTCTCTTTGTTTTTCTGCTTTGAATGTGTGGACTAACTTGTGTATAAAACAGTGAAGATTGTGCCAGAGTCTAAGTACTTTTGCAAGGCATTCTCTACATAAATGATTACTTTTTAGAGCTGCATAGAGCTTTCTTAAATAATGTGAACTATTTAAACCAGAGTCTATTTTTGCAGAATATTATCATATTACATAATTGCTATTAATATTAATATGACCATTCTAACACTGCTTAGCTCATTATATTCATGTGAACTATTCAGTTCATAAAAAAGGGTCAAAACCCACAGCCATCAAAGTATAAAATACTATATATGCATTTGGCTAGAGTGGTATTTGACTTACAAAAACAAGGTCACTAGAACCTAAGTCTTTGTAAATACATAACTGACCTGTCCTGATTTCTTTGTTCTTTTGTAAATGAGCTATTTTCATTATTATTATGTTTTTTTATTTTCAAGTAGGAGAGACATTTTTGTCCTGAGTACGCAGCCTTATAAATTCATAGTCACTTGCTAGATTCAATGGAAATTTATGCCACACCCAACAAGACCTGATTTTACTTTAGTTCAGTCATACCATCTTCAGATGTTCATATAAATGCCTACTTTTTAGGTTTTTTCTTCAGGACATGCGTATTCATTTACAGTGAAGTGGCTTTAGAAAATGGTTTAGATAATACAACCTAAACTGTTCTAGCTTTAGGTTTTACTAATGACACAGTACCAAGATGCGCGGTTGCTGTTTTATCCTTCATAAAAAGTAAATCCTCTACCTGGTAGCTTTTTAAAAATTACCTAATTGGATTAGAATGGGCTGGACCAGTATATGGAAATGCACTGGGGATGGTTATGAGGGATGTCCAGTCCTTTCAAAGGCTGCTTTGAAGTGCTTAGAATAAGAACTCTTCTTATTAGATTTTCAAATCTTGAATAGCTTTGACTTTATAATGGTCTTATTAGCTAGTCTCTTAAGATGGTAAAACCCACACAAGGCAGCTTTTTGTTATAGGGAATATAATAAAATATTGAAGCTATGTAAAAACAAAATATAGATCGGCCAAGGAGGCTTACTGCTTTGGTGCATGTGGTGTTTTTTGTAATTTTCTCTCATGACCTCTGGTGCCTGGGTTGAAAACTGTTAAGGTCCCTGTTAAAGCACTTTGGTTTTGGGTCAATCATCAGCAGGCAGTAATTCACCACAGTACTTCAACTACGTCTATCATGAACCTGTGTGTCTCTGTCTGGTGCAGTTCTGAGGTCCAGCTGAGGTGCTATAAACAGTAAGGAGGCACTCTTGTCTTGTTTTGCAGATTCTGAAGAGGAGGAGTACATTGCTGAGCACCAGCCTTTTCCTTCACTTCAGCAAGTAGGCAACAGCAGTCTGTTTGCAATAGGCATTTCTCATTGTACACACCATTGGCAATAGAAACTCGCTAGAATAAATAAAGGCCACAAGTCAGGTCATGGAGTGTTTACTGCATAGCTTTCTGAGTCACAATTTTAATGAACATTAAGAAAACATCAGAAGTGTTTTTTTAATCATGTAACTTCAAATATATGGAAATACAATTAGATTGATGGAAAAAGCCACTTTCTTATAGTACAGCTAAAAAGTAGTTAATGCCTATGTCATGTATGTACAGTATATATTTAATAGGTAAGCTGAAGAGTAGTTTAAATACATTTTTTATTACTTGTTTCAAATTCAACCAGGACATTTTCTCTGATCTTGTTTCAATGTCTGTGCTGAAGCCTGTGCATATTTTATATTTACACACTGGCAGCCAGGACATTTATCACCACACATGAAAAAATAAGCAGACAGCCACAAGAGAAGTATTGTCCTCGTATAAAGACAAGGGAATGCATTTTCATAAAATATGAAACAAACTATAAAATATCAAAAGTAGTATGATGATTTAACGTTCTGATGAATTCCCAGGTGGGTGGGTTTTCAGTGTTAAAGAAAGGTAATGCATCTTCAAATTTCCAAAAATGATTAGTTATGTGAATTCTACTTGTGGGAAAATGTATGTATTTTAGCTAAGTTTAATGTTTAAACAACATGGGGATGTCTGCTTTCTAACTAATCATTTTGAAGCTTGACTGTGTTATTGTTAACTTTATTTATTATTGTTTTTTGCAGATCTTTCAAGCTGTGCCAGACCATGTAGGGTTCAACATTGAACTGAAGTGGCTCACACAGCTAAAAGTAAGTATTGTCCTCTGAGTTTTGTTGATTTAATTGGTTGGATGTGGTAGCATCATTAAATTTAACCTTACCCCAAGTATTCAAGTATCCACTCTGCCAGCTCTCTGTTGTTTTAGAAAGAATGAAGTAGTACCGTTGGAGATTTAAGTGATTAAACAGCCAAACATGTTGCCGTATGTCTTTAATACCAATTTTGTTTTGCTATGGTGGCTTTGGTATATTTACTTAAAAATGACTGCTGAGAGCAACTGTATAAGTGCTCTTCTATTTTAGAACTTACAGTTGGTAACCCACAGATCTCAGTTAATTATTTATTATCTTAATTTACACATTATGAACAATACCTAAGCAATGTTTTTTGTCAAAATTAAAAGTAAGTAAATGTTGTAAAGAAAGAGGAAGTGAGATTAATTTGAAAAAATGCAATGAAGTTTCTTTATTAGTAAGATGACTCACTTTTAACAAAGCCGCAGAAAATATTATATAACTGTAATAAAGTTTTTCTAATACTGCCATAAAGATTAGTTTATCTTAACTGTGTATTTTACCATTTATTTTTCAAAGGATGGTTCCTGGGAAGGAAATCTCTCAACGTACTTTGATATGAACATCTTTCTTGATATTATCCTGAAGTGTGTCCTCCAGAATGCTGGGAAAAGAAGAGTAGTTTTTTCATCTTTTGATCCTGATATTTGCACAATGTAAGTGTATACAGTATGTTGTAATTGTCTCTTTCTGTATATTGTGCATCTTTTACATTTTCAAATTTTTCCTTTAGTAGATTTAGAAATGTTATTGTGGTGGAAATGAACAATGGAAAATTCCAAATGAATTGGTATTAGTGGAAAATCCTTTATCGAAATTGCCATTACTGTTAATAAGTTCAAGTAGGTAGCTGTGTTAGCATGCGTTAGCTGCAAAGGAACAAGTAAAAGAGGCTTCACAGCCGAAACTTTGTGTCTCTTCTTTCCAGCATGGAATAAACCTATACTTGTTCCATCACTGTTAATAGTCTGAAGTGATGCATCATGCATGTAAGGTATTCAGAAATGATGTAATATTCAGAATTAAAAAATGTTATATTAAGAAGTCCTCTGTCAACTACCAAGTTTAGAAAAAAATGCCAAGTACATTACTTTAGAGGATCATTCATGGCTTCTTTAGCAGGATATATTATCATTTCAAACACAGGCTAGTGTTAATTTTCCCAGCAAACCTATTTAACATTTGAAATGGGTTTTTTGACCTTGTTTTAATGAAATGTGCAAAAATGTAAATTTCCTATCTAAATATTAACATGATGATATTGTTTGATTGCAGGGTACGGCAAAAGCAAAATAAATACCCTATACTCTTCCTGACTCAAGGCGTCTCTGAAATCTACCCAGATCTAATGGATTTTAGGTGTCGGACAACCTCAATTGCAATCAGTTTTGCACAGAGTGAAGATCTTTTGGTAATGAGTAATATGGCAAACTCTGTTTCTTTGCATAATATTAACAAGACATGTATTTAAAAAAATATTAAATATTATGGATGCAGTTACAAATAAGTAATGGAGAGGATAAACAACACTTCAGCACACTGTTTTTTTAATATCAGAAATTGTTTCTTTGATAAGAATCTGAATTTTCTTGTTTTAGATTATAAATAATTTGAATAGATTATTTTGGCAGATAAAAATATACTTCAGAATTGTAACTGTGCAGTGAGAGAATTTAAATAATTCCTATTCTTCAAATCCACTCTGAAATTCGTCCTGCATCTCCAAAAGTTTTCTGCCTAAAGACTTCCAAGTCAGTTCCAGGCCTGATTCTCCTGATAATATCAGTCTCCCAACCAGCACCAGACCAGTGGCTTCAAATCCTCTACCAGTGTCCCACACAACAGCGCAGTTGCCCTGAAGAAAGCATTTGCTGTCAGACCAGTCCACCACTTTGGGGCTCTCCGTCAGCAGAGCTCTTGCGCTTGGATTATCAGCCTGTCAGAAAGATCATTTCCAAATAACAGTATCATAACAAATCCTGTATTTACTGCAGATAAGTCAAAGAGAACAGTGACACCCTTGCCAAAAGGCTTACACAGTTGTAGCACAGAAAACATGACAAAGAAAAAAAGAAGTTTGTAAAATAGAAATAACAATGTGACATAACGTAATAGCAAGTGCTAATATTAACAAGTGAAAGTACCAGGAAGAAATGATGTAGTTTATTCCAGTCATGTCTATTGTTCACGTTTATTAAAATGATGTCTGCCCAGAAAATCACAGTAAATATGCAAACAATCAATTTGTTTCTTCAGTATTAATCCCTATTAATCCCAGTTTCATTGACTTTAAAAAACGTGCAGTGGATTAGTGTTCCATCACATTCTGTGAAAGGTGAAAAGCTCATATTTTACCAGTAAGCACTCTTAAAATAATTTTGAATACTGGATCTGTGTTATTTATGCATCTTCTTTTAGGGGATAAGCGCAAACATTGAGGATTTGCTGAAAAACATGGATTACATTAAGGAAGCACAGTCGAAAGGATTGGTGGTTTTCTGTTGGGGAGATGACACCAACAATCATGAAAACAGGAGAAAACTCAGAGAGCATGGAATTGATGGGATAATTTATGACAAGTGAGTACATTTCAACATTTTTGTCACAATTTGTACATTAATATTTTTAGTTAAGTGGTATACGTGTGTAAGCACAGGACCGTTGTGAAGATAAGCATTTAAAGTGATAACAGATTTTCAACATTTACATGTATGACCAGTTTTAGATTACAGTATATTTAGATCTGATAGCTCAACAAAAAATGCGCATACATATACATTCTAAGTGTGACAGGTTTAATACATATATGTCTGTGTTGTGTTTTTATTGTTTTAACACATTTCCTTGACTACCAGTGAACAGATTTATTGTGAACAAATTATATAAATTCAGCACAGGTATAGTAAGCTCATTTCCTGTGTGTGAGCAAAGGCCATTGAACACTTATGCCTCAGTCTCGCTAGCTTAAAAGACACTACTTGGCTAAAACCAGATGTTCTTAAGTTCAGTCTGGGTCATTTGTTCTGGCATGATGTAGATACTTAATAAGAGGTAAATTTCCATTATTAATGTACAGAATCTAAATTTAGTCTTGAGAAATTACATATCTTGTACTTCATTCCCTAATGTGCCTAATGTTGTCTGAGTTCGCGTCCATTTAATTCAGTCAAATATTACACTGCTGCTTGTATTACCCAGATATTTAAAAATAAATTTTTATAAAGAAGAGCACACATCATTGTTGAGCGCATGTGATTACATTTACAAATCAGATGGGGTCTTTTGGCCCATCTAGCTTTTTGGTTTTTAGTAGCTAATTGATTCTCATCCAGTAATTTCTTGAAGCCTGAATATAAACTTGGATAGCATTGCTAGATATCTTTATTCCTGACTCCTACTCTTTCTAAAAATAAATGCATCTTCTTTTTAGTTGTAACTGCACTACCCAATAGTTTTCACTTGTGCCCTCTGAGTTGCAGTTTTAGTTCGAAGAAGTCCAATGGGCTGAACTTCAATTTTGAACATGGAGTCAGGTCTCCTTGTAGTTATCTGTGTTCAAGACTAAACTGATTTGTTTCATTTAGCCTGTCAGTATATACCTTTGAATCCAGCAAATGTATGTCTAGGTACACCTCTCTGGTCTGATTCCAAATATTGTACACTATTTTAAGTGAGGCAAAGTGTTACAGAGAGTGAAGTGTCAGAAATGAAATAAAATCAAATCATAATCCAATAAGCATACAAATCCCTTCAAATTTACATTTCCCTAACTAAAGGGTTGGCAGTGCTTTAAGAAAAGAAAAGTTTTCTCACGTTATCTCACATTTCTCACATTTTCACATGGCATAAATGGCCACTCCTATATAAATAATGATAGAAATATCTTTAACCAGAATTAAGTGTATCAGTTCCTTGATTATACTAGCCTATTCTTACAGTATTTGTAATTTGACATTACCTTGGGGTGAATAATAAAAATGTCATCCGCTTATACAAAGGGAAAATATCCTTTTATTTTCTTTTATTTTTCTTATGTAGATTTCCCTTGTTTGTAGATGAACAAAGCAGAAATGAAAAACAAGGGAATATCTTAAACTTGTGAATTGAAAATAAATTTGAATTGCAAAATTAGATTTGATTTCTTTTAAGACTTCTCTATAAATATATAAAGACCGGAAGAAAGGTCGTCTTAACTACATGTAGTTACAGTAAAACCACAGAGTTAACCTTAGACCATAGAAGAAGGCATTTCTAATACTGTAGGTTAGATGAGAGAAGCATGGTTCACTTTCCCATAAGGTTATACCAAGACTTTCCATTGTTTAGAAAGGTGGATGTAAAGTTCACTTTCTGATATGGTTAAGTGTTAAGAGTGGAGAAGTATGGTTAACTCTCCATCATTAAGGATTTGCAAGATAGGCAATACAGGTTACAGATCAAATTATGGTGGTACATTTTTTTTACACCAGGGCTGATCTGATCTCTACTCTGGCATTCATGATTCCAGTTCATATTTAAGCTTATTACCAGGTAATACCAAATATGGTGCAAGGAGTTTAATCTTGGTAGATTCCACAATTACAATCACAATGTAAAATTACAATTAATTGAATTGTAATATGGTTCTGTCAATCAGAATTATAGCTTTTTGTTCTATTATTCCCATTTGAACTTAGATGTAGGTTATCTGCTTCCTAAGATGAACTGTATTTGGAAAAAGGGGAGCTGTAAAGCAAAAACACTCTGCCAGATGGCTTAGCCACAGGAGCTGAAAGTTCAATAAAACACTTTTCTATGTATAGAATTAATAATACAAACTCCACTGTTTATCAGGAACACCATAAAAATTGCTTTTTTCAATAATTAAAAAAAAAATTATATTCAATAGTGGTGAAGGGACTTTGATGATCAATAGACTACACTATTTCTCAATTATTTTACCTTTCTATTTTTTCACAGTTTTCTAACCGAAATGGCCAGATAATGCTTTAATAGTTTGGTTGAAAACTGTCAGTACTTACAGTAGGTATTTACAGTATGTGTTACTATTTTACCTTTTCTTTTCAGAATTTGTGAGGATTTGGTTCCAAAATTCATTGAAACAAGCTCTACAGATACGAGTAATGTTTGTCTGGTTCCCAAATCTTTCACTGGATGTTTTGCCCTATTTCATAATTCCTGAATGGCTCTGTATTTAGTAAATGCACAAGAAATTGATAAAGTTACCTGAAAAATGATGTGTGGTGGTTGACTAATCATACAAGATTATTTTAATGAATGTAGTGTTGATGTTTTTGATAATATTTTAGAACACCTGAGGTAACCTTAGCTTGTATAGCTGTGGAACTTAACGAAAATCAGTGACTAGTCAACTGCCTTCATCATCATTTCTGTGACTATTAAGTTTAATGGAATTAGTTGTTTATTCCTTATACAGTACCTTGCTTGTAATTTTTTTTGCAATTGTGAAAGGATGCAACTAATCATACCTTTTAAAACAGATTCTTATGGGTAATGTTTATTTTTACACCTTTTACGTTCATGGATTGCATGGAATATTACATTTTTAATGTTATGTTTAACCTCAATAAAGTTAAACAATGGATGTTGTGTCTTAAAACAGGCAATTGCTTGGCTAGGTATCTGCATGTTACCGTACATTGCTAAATGCATGGCCTTGATTTTGATGGCCAGAATATTGCTTTCAAAATCCAGGGAATGTTAACTGCGTGAATATTTACTTTATCTCCAGTTCTTCTAGTGTACTGTACTAAGTGTTTGATAATACTGAGTCAAGAGGGTCAAGGGGTGTAGAGGTGCTAGTGGTCATATTTCAGTCATGTTGTTTGATCCTTTAGAGTAGATATGTACTGTATAGTTCTTAACTTTTTTTATATACAGCACATACAGTACTCATACTGGAGCTAATTAGTGCAGTTAAGTGGTTAAAGGTTAAAAGTAAATTTAAGGCTCCAGGAATAATGTAAAATAAGAAAATCATGTATCGTGCTGTCCATAAATAAAACAATGTACTATACTAACATCCAAAGTACTGTACATTTAAATACAGAAAATGTGTGAATTTGAAGGCTTTGTAATCTGCCTGTAAATTGTGAACATGCAACATAAAAGTGCTGCCCATAATATTTTGCTCTTTACGAACAGTTCTGTAGTTGGTTGCTTTGAATGTGAACAGAGAGAGAGTAATTGCACATGATGCGTGCATAACATTGTTACCCCATTTAATGACAGTGAAATTATAGCTGCCCAGTATTGAACTGTATACCCGTCAGGAATTGCAGCACATGAGAAAATGGCACTGATGAGGCCATTTCAAAAATACCCTCTTCAGAGTCTGTGAGCAGAGTTGGGCTTGTTATCCATTTCTTGTTTATTAAGAAACAATATAGTTGTAATTCCTGGCATTTGAACGAAACCTCCATTAAGTAATTCAATCTAGGCTGCTATTTCTAGTCCAAACTATTTTTGTATTTACAGTAGATATAAAAAGTCTACACACCCTTATTAAAATTGCAGGTTTTTGTGATGTAAAGATAGAAATCAATATAAATCATGTCAGACATTTTTCCATCTTTAATGTGACCTTGCAACCAACAATTCAAGAGAAAAACAATTAGATAATTATTAGGAAAAATAATTGAAATTAAAAAACCTACAACACTTGCATAAGTGTGCACATACCCCCCCCCAACTAATACTTTGTGGAAGTGCCTTTTGCATTTATTACAGGGGAGCGAGAGACTTCTCAGCAAGCAAGGCTTTAACACCCTTGATGGGACGCCAGTCCATTGCAAACACGGACACGTATGCACTTGCACTATGGCCAGTTTTCCCAGAAATTAAAATCGAGAATTTTGTCTTTGGATTATAAGAGCAAAATTGAGCATCTCGAGGAAACCCACACAAAAAATGGGAGAACATATACCTCTAAACCATATGCATATGCAGTTAGCATCTCTAGTCTGCAATGGAGCACAGGACCCTAGTGCTATGCTAACCACTGCGCCATCATTGCTGCCCTAGAAGTAATTTGATATCAGTGTTTACAACCATTATTTGTTTTTCTGTCACTGCGTATTATCAGGTGTCTGTTGTAAGAAACTGCATTGTATTTTTATTGTATCATCTGTGTTCAAAACAACTTTGAGCAAGGATTGCCGTACTAGGGTAAATCTGGCTACCCATTTCCATTGCAATGCATATGGCATAAAAAAAAAAACTTTGTAGGCATGGAAATGAGATGGCAAACAGTATGTGTTGCAAGTAAATGTTCTGGAAGTGTTCTTTCAGTTCACCTTATAGTATTGTGTGGTTTGCTTTGCAAGGAAGCATAGCAAGTTTTACTAACTAAGCTGTGTTTGTGTGGCTTTGGGGGGCTGATGGCGTTTTAACATGCTTACAGATTGCTGTAACTTAAATGTATCTGTATGTGTGAAACAATCCTTCCTGTTGTGTACTTGATATTTTTACCATGTTGTCCTTCTTTGTGTTTGCTGATTTGGTTTTGCTCCTTTTTTTGTGCCCAGGATCGGCGATGACCAGCTCGAACAGCCGAATATCTTCAAAGTAGAGGAGCAGGTGTCTCTAAAGGAGGTGATCCCAGAAGAGACATTGAAAAGCTGTGCCTGTTCCACATACAGTATTCCCTGTTCGTCTGTGCCCTGCCCTGGAACAGGTGAAGCTGGCAGCACTGAGTCAGATTCCGGTCTCAGCTCTTCTTAAAATGTCACTTCGCTCAATTCCAGTCAGCTTCTTCCTTTTTTGCTCCTGAATGATGTAAAAGTGTAGTGTTTGACATTTTCATTAGCTGGCGAGAAATAAATATGTTTGCCAAAATCAAGTTGATAATAAACCTATTGTTTCTGGCTGCTGTATGTTAGGAAATAGGCCATATATCAGAAGATGTAAGTATTTGCTGGAATGTACAAAACCTGTAATAACTTAGAATTTAAGATCCAATTTACTACATTTTGCTGCTTTCTAATACTAACACAGTTGTAAATAATCCAATAAAGGCTATTTGCATCTTAAACAGTACTACTCCTAACCTTTTGTGTGTATATATAGTTCAATACATGTTTTTTAAGTATTCTTTTACCAAGACTTGAAGGGAAAGTTCAAGTGAATATATATAGCTTGATACTGTATATCTGTTCATGTCTTTCAGTATATTAAATCACTTAAATTTCTGACCAGCACTTGATCCACAACATCAGGAAAAAATTCTCAAAACTTTTTTTTTAACAAATATTATGGAGAAGAGTACAAAACTATACTGCATATTATTTATCCAGATTATTTTGTTTTAACTTTTTAAAAAACCTTAAAATCAGTGTGTTTGCATTTGCTGTTTATAACCACAATTAATTATATGATCTTAGAGACTGAAGATTGTCTTGGTCAGTTTAATATTATACATTCTATTGCAGTTACAAATTATCTTGTATTTCTGTGCTGTTTTTTCTGGGTGTCTATACTTTAAATTACCATAACTGTTCTTATCTTTCTAACAAAACATATAAGTAACTTACTGAGTTGTGTCAGTATTGTTTTTTCCTGAAAAGTGCAAGTTTTTTTTGTATGTATCTAGTATGTATGTATCTTTGTATGTTTTTGTTGTATCTACTTTTTTCATGTAGGTTATCTCCTACTGTACATAGCTGATATTTCTAACTAGTACCATCTTCATGCAGTGGACTCTTTTGTGCCTCAAAAGCTATTTCCTAACCAGTCAAATGTTTTTCAAGCATGTAACAAATCCATAGCCAAGAGCCATTTGAAAAATGTACATACACATCAGCTATGCATTACGATGCGTGTGATCTTTTTTGTAGAAGGTGTTTGTCATTTCCTAAGCAAGAGAGTCTGGATGTTTATACAAAAAGGAAGACGCTGTCATATGCCACATTTTGCCTTGTTTTGCTTTAGTAGTTTCATAACTTTGTCCTTGCACTCCGTTTTTGAAGTAACTATTGCTTTTTCTTTTATTCACAAATTAACTTGAAATGACTTCAATAAATAGAATTTGATAATTGACAATGTATGGCCCAAAAGCTCACACAAAATCCTACTTCCTAGTGTGAAAACGGTATTAGTGTCATTATGTAAATGTAGTTTTTTTCCATGTATCATAGAAAACATAAAATTAGAAACTTTTGTTGAATTTGTTTATAAATAATGTGTTTATATACTTTTAGGAGATCCCACTGTTAACAGCATTTTTTTCTCTTTGACTAGCTGTACATGAAAAACACAATGATGTGACTTGTTCAAAAACTGCCTGAAGGTTTTTGGGTTTACCTCTGTATTCAGGATGCCATGACTGACTTACACCTCACAAAAAAAATGAAATTAAAAAAAGAAATCTGTAAAAAACAAGTTGGGCTGTCTTATATTTTTCAGAAAACGTTCAGATGAGACAGTAAGTCATATTAACATTTAAAAGCAGTTTCTAGGCCTGGTACAAGAAAACATTTCTCTGTCTTTTCTAGATCCAATGAGCAAGTTGTGTCTGCACTTTGCACGTGCAATTCTAGGAATTTGTAAAATGCCCTTTGTCACCACTTTTAAGTTCAATGGTTGCAGTACATGCTCGAAACACAAAAATTAACTAGATAATGGGCATACATGCATCACATTGTCATGAACAGTTTCTGTATAGGTAATAAATTAAAATAAAGGCCACACACATCTAACTCAATCAGGCCACAATCTGTTAAATTCCATAGTAAAAAAAAGTTATTTTTAAGACACTGAAGAACATTTTAATTTAAGACTAAGCTAGGTACACAGTATGTCTTCTTCCAGTAAGTTGTCTTTAAACATTATTCCCTGATAGGGATTGGTAGATGGGAAAGACATTTACCAAAAGTGAGAGAAAGAACAAATGTACAGGGATTGCATTACAAGCACCATACCAAAACTCTAGACCTGACATATATGTTCTGTGCCAAAACTATTTGCATAAAAGGTGTGTTGAGTATGATGACTTCATATTAACACAGTTATATTGCATGGTGGGCTCAGCTTACTGCAGCACATGGCAATTCTCATGATATGCCATAGTTCACAATATTACTGGATATTTTTGCACACATGCAATAACAAGACTGAGATTTCGGGAATCCTCAACTCCTGGCAGACCTATTTTGCAACTGTGCTAAGCAGGACAAATTACCAGTTTTGATCAGAATTAACCTTGCCCTGCCTTTGGAAAGTATTTAGTATTCTTTATTATGAAGTAGTGGTATTTAATATACTAAACCAATTTTGTGCATCTCCACAATGTTTGCCAAAAATATTTTATGTGCATTGGGTTCTACAAAAAAAATATTGAAGATTTGCAAACATCAGGACACACATAGGAAAATACTTCTATGCATCATTGCACAGAAACAATGAGACTTGGAGAATATTTGCAAGTACAGTATATGGAATGATTTGTGGTCTGTGTAAAGACTTCTCCTGACTGCTCTCTACCTGATTTAGAAAAATCGCTACATACTGTATAACTGTGCCAGCGCA
The DNA here is from genome assembly GCF_059453375.1 of Lepisosteus platostomus. NCBI lineage: Eukaryota > Metazoa > Chordata > Actinopteri > Semionotiformes > Lepisosteidae > Lepisosteus > Lepisosteus platostomus. Next base: position 40,426,389 of record NC_142613.1, read on the forward strand.
CGGCGGTACAGTGCTTAGTATTGCTACGTTGGGCACAACGTTCATTTCCTGGGGTGCTGTTTGTGTGGACTTTGTATGTTCCCCTCGTGTTTGTGTGAATTTTCGCCAGGCGCTCCGGTTTCCTCCAGGTGTCTAAAGACAAACTTAGGTTAATTGAATTAATCCAAGGTGTATTCCCAACATTCGTCCCTGTATAGAGGTAAAGCAGATAGAAAATGGTTGGATGGATGTCACACATGACCATATCTCTAAATTAAAGGCATATGCAATAATCCACGCAACCTCATTTAATATTTCAGAAACCTATCATGCGTGTTGTCACTGTTGGCGTATAGTAACAATCCACATACTTCAATGGAAAAATATACTTAAAATGTTTCCTCCAAAATTTCCCTAACGATCTGGCACATTTATGCCTAGTGTCATTTTTAAAATAAAATTATTAGTACATTGGAAGTTGGAAATGTTTTAACCTTTATTATTTTTTATATAGAGTTTTGTTTTAACCGTGTACAAGGTTTTAAGGAAATGCTATCGTCGAAGGACAAGTCAGAAGATAGCTTGCTGTCGCCACCTGGTGGAAAATATCAGTATCACAGAAGGCTTTTTCCACTTTACCTATCACAAATAAAAATACTTAAAAATAGGGGTGTTATTATAATTTATAATTAAATAGCACTTAATTTTTTAAGGACATTTGTTTACTATGCAAGCAAATTCGATCAATATTAATTTCACCCCTACAGTCAGGGAATACTTTGTATATTCTTTGTATATTACTGTGTTACTATGCTTCCCTATAGAACACACACATAATGTTCCACAGCTAGAGACAGATATTTACAGGTCTAGCCTTCATCAGACACTGAAAACACAGAGCTTTCTCTGAAACAGAGAGGCAAACAACTTAAAAAGGCAAAAAGGGAACCTTCATCCTTTGAAATAAAAGGATCCCATTCAGGACTAATTATCGCTCTAGAACAAATACTGTAAAAAAGGGAAATTTTCATATTCAGAATCTTGCATAACTCCATAATGAGAAATGTCTCTTAGCCTATGAATTCTACAAAAAGCAAATAACTATTTCCACAAAAAAATAAAAATAAAACAACAAGTAACATTTTTAAGGCAGAACTGGACATGTTCTGGTCTCTTGGTCTGTAGGAGGATGTTTCTCTCTCATGTCCCACTTGCAGCTCTCTCCAGTGTTCATTTCTCCAGTCTTCCTATTCTTTTCTGCCTCTTCCCTGTTTACAGTGTTCTACTTATCGTGGTTTAAGGCCTAATCTGACTATTGTCCCCTCAGGACAATTCCAGATCACCCAGATGGCTTTTTGTACCTCCAGCAACTTTATTTACTGTATCTATTGCAGTAAATGCCCAGCCATCTACATTGGAGAAACAGGAAGGAGACTTGGAGACCACTTCAGAGAACATGTAAGGGCACACCTTCCCCCTTCCCTTAATGACAGACTACTTTCTTCTAAATTTTCTCCATTCATTGGAGGTTTCATTTCACACCTCTCGACACCTATTCTGACTTCACACCTCTTGATTGGCCTCTCTTTCTGTCCCCTGCTCCCGCCTCTTGCTCCTCCTCTCTCCCAGCCTTTGTTCTTCCGCTACATTACCTTTGCTTACTACCTTGTCTTTCTCAAACCTGAAGAAGGCTCCACGGCCAAAAACGTTGTGTTTTCTTTCTTCTTTTTTTCAGCATGGAATAAACCTTACTTGTTCCTTTGCAGCCTACGCATGCTCCAGCTACCCACCTGAACTTCTAATCTGACTATGTCCCATCCCCACAAAAGCTAGCTCAATGTGTTCACAATCAAGATAATGTTTGACACCTGAAGAAGGCTCCACGGCCGAAATATTGTGCTTTCTTTCTTCTTTTTTTCAGCATGGAATAAACCTATTACTTGTTCCTCAAAGGCCTCTTTTGTGGAATAGTGTTAGATAGTGCTACTTCACTGTTATCACTATAAGAAACATATGTGTCTCATACATAGTATGTGTCTAATCTGCAAGTTTCATGTACTTAGTTTCCACACAGACCTGGAAAAAAACAATAATTTTAACAAGATAAAAGGCTGTCTAGATTAAAACCAAACCTGCATGATAACAACCTAAATATAAAGCACTGAATGGTGAAGATCATTAAGTTGTATTACACTGTGGTCTTGTGGCTTACTGCATAAAAAATAAAACACTTTAAGTTTTCCAGTAGTTTTAACTGTAAGTATCCATTGAATTTAAGGGTGTAGAACAAATAATTTAAACATTCAATATTAGGCCAATAGAGAATCCATTTCTAATACTTAATTAGTGATTAGCATTCAAGTTATTTTGCACAAATACCTCCAGGTTCTTTGCACTAGTGGCTATTCCAATGTGCATAGTCTCTTACCTAAATCTTTCCATTAATGAAACTGGTGAAGCAATTTCTCAGCTATCTGGGTTATAGCTGTATTGAGGGACTATTGGTGTCATAATGGCTTATGTGTGACCACCCAATTTGGTTATGTATTAATGGTGAATGAAGCAAGTCCCCATCTGCACGTAAAACACTTTGGAACATCCTTTTGGATGAAAAAGCACTATATTCATGCAATTAATTAAGTATGCCTTCTTCCCTGAAAGGAGCAGAGTGAGATTTTGCTCCATTCCTCCCTATAACAATATTGTATATCAGATCTTGTAATAAATGAATGAATGGGAAACCCTAAAGTAAAAAAAGAGCTTTTCCTGCTCTATTAAATCCTACTACATTATTAAATAGAAAAGGCCATAAGAACCCAGATACATTTTCAGCACCAACTGAATCTGAATCAGAATAACTTTTATTCGCCAGTATGTGTCAGGTACAGGAATTTGCCTTGGCACATTTGGAACCTGCTCAACTCAAAACCCACACAGGTGCAAAACGAGCATCAATATTACTGACATAAATACATTAGACTATATACAAAAGATGGGGAGACACAAAAATACAGTCACAATATGTGCTCACAGTACAGTACAGATGTGTGAAACAAGTAGACATTACAGTATATATAATACACAAGTTCACATTTTACAGTACAGTGCAAATGTACAAACAATAGAATACAAAGGAACAAATAGAGGTTTATTCCATGCTGAAAGAGAAGAGAGAAAACACGTTTCAGCTGTGGAGCCTTCTTCAAAAGGCTCCACGGCTGAAACGTTGTGTTTTCTCTCTTCTCTTTTCAGCATGGAATAAACCTATTACTTTTTTGTTTGCAGACTACACATTTTTATGCAGCTACGCACCTGAACCAAACAATAGAATATGTTTGTTCCATAAAATATCACATTATTCTAGAACATGTATATGCCTATATAGAATTAATTATATCTGTTACCTAATACAACCAGTAAACGTACAAATATGTGGATTTTTAATTAAGCAAAATGTGTAGGCCAATAAAATATAACATATTCTGTAAACATTAAGCAAAATGGTTCTTACTTCCGTAAGTAATATTTTACTCTTAGGAAAGATGTTTAAGTTACGCAAATATAGTAGCACTAAAGCCTATTTTTTTAAATCGTGAACAGTTAAACAGTTTACTTTGAACAAAAAAGAAAAAGTTCTTAAAATAATGCAATACTATTTATATAAAATACTGTGAAATTCAAGTGTTTCAAAATAGATGTTTAAGAAATTTGTGAATGACTGTCATTGTATGCATTATTATTTATTATGTATTACGAACAAAGTTCTGAAAATAGAGTATATAAAACCCAAGCGTTCGTTTTTATTTTCAGAAAGGTCACTGCATCTGACTTGGTTTAATGAAAAGAGATGCTCAGTTACACTCTCCAAAACCAAATATTGAAGTAAATTAATCAAACATTCAAACACTGTGCTATATCACGTACTGTAGAACCACGCACGTAATCCCTACTTTTTCAGTGGAGAGTCTGAATCCGGTGATCCGCAGAACAAGTTGATGTGCTTCTTGGGACAAGTAGTTCTTTTGTAAATATGTTGTGCAATTATTGAAGATGAACAAACTACATATCCCAAATTGCCATTCGGCGGATGAAGCACGCCGGTGCTGGTAGTAAATAAAATCATTGACTGTTATCTACGGCCACCAGAGGCTTATGCGTTAGTATTTGAGAATTGTCGATTACAACACATATATTAATAAAAATGGACAACACCGGCAAAGAAAAGGAAGCCATTCAACTTATGGCTGAAGCAGATAAGAAAGTGAAATCCTCCCACTCGTTCTTGGGGGGTATGTTTGGGTAAGCAGCATTTTACTGACAGTATGTTTAAGTGGGGGTGGGGTACGTTTTTTATTTATTTTTTCCTTTTAAAAAATGGAAGACATCTGCACTTACTTTCTGAAATAAATATGTTGCCACTTTTTTCCCCTTTGAGAAAGGCGTACAGAGCTCATTGGATTGTTTTCGTGTATTTGAAATGTTAATCTGCCAAAGGCCTTCTCTGTGGAATTATTGCAACTCCTCCCATGGCCATCGAGTTCACATCAAGTTATATAAATATGACCAAAAGAAGGGGATTTGTTATCTTATATCCCCATGTAAAGCCCGAGTGTTTTTTTTTTATTTATAACGTTATGAAATTTGATTGTAGGATTTTTGGAATTATGAGAGAATATAGATGCCAACTGATTTTCAGCAATGTGGAACCCGAGGCAGTCCCACCTTCATGACACATCTTTAAGTTGTATGATATAGCTGCTTTTCTTTTTGAAACAGTAATACTAGTGACATCTCCATTTTTTTGTATCTTATCTAAGCATTGCATATACCCCGTTTGAAATTACCTAACTGTAGACCTAAGTCATATATATGTGGGAAAGCTAATTCGAGTTGCTGCATTTCAGCGATTCTCCGAAATCAAATGCTAGTGAATGATTTCTTTTTCAAATGCTTTAAAGGACAATTTAGAAAACGTCATATTAATGTGTTAAAATAAAACGCAAATCATAATTTCGAAGTTTGACAGTTATTTAACAGTTTAAAATAAGATACGCTCATAGGAATATACCGATAACTCAGGGCCGAGTCTGTTTTAGCTTATGGCCGAGACAAATGTACTCTCCAAGGTGTAGTTGTTTTTAACTAATAGTACTATGCGTTAGCAGAATGTACATTGAATACTATTTTCAATACGTGAATCAAAATTGGATTTTAGAGATGACATTATAGCATTCTGATATTTTTGATTAAAGAATAACAAAATATAATGTAAACAATTATATAATGATTTTTTAATGTAATCAGAGAATGCATTGTAGAACAAAATATGTAATTTACAAAACTATCACAATCAGACCAAGTCACACAGCTCTTAAAACGTGAGTAGCTCTCTGGTGCAAGCGACACGCAGAATACTGTAACCCCTTGGTTATGCGCTTCTGGGAAGTGGAGTTTTTTGCCCTTCTCATCCGCTTATTTTGTAAATGTATTTCGATGTTGGCATAAACTACATTTCCCGCGGCGCCTTGCGGTCAACGGGTCGGAGCGGATTGTAGCCACATAAAATAGCCCAAAAATTGAAACCTTTACAAGACGCATATTGAGTTTGTATATTTGTCCATCCCTACAAAATGGACATATCAGGAAAAGAGAACGAAGCCATTCATCTTATGGCTGAAGCTGACAAGAAAGTGAAATCCTCTCATTCCTTTCTGGGGGGTATGTTTGGGTAAGCGGCATTTTATGGAAATCCTTGCAGTGTTATGTATTCGTAATAAACATTGATTTAGCCTGGGGTCGGGCGGAGAATTTATTCAGCGACAGTAATGTTACTCAGCAGTTTCTGTAGTGGTTGTGTAGTTTGATACTGTGGTGTTACAATACTGATTAGAAATATATAGTTTTTCTTTGGATATTGAAAACAACGGGCTTTTAAAATGTGATGCTTATCAGGCCTGCCTTCCTTGTTTTTCAGATTGCCCTGCATGACCCTGACAAAAAAGGTGTGCACCATTGCTGTAGATTCAGATTTAAAGATGTTGGCTTAATATGGCTAAAATACATTTCCTAGTCTGTTGATAGGCGTTTTTTGCATGAATAATAAAATGAAAATTTACATTTTTGGGGATATGTATTGTTTTTGCTTCACTGTTAAATGTCACATGAACGTTTTTGTAGCTCTTTGCAGTTTGTGTTTTTCCACTTTATTCAGATCTGGGATCTGACAAACGAAGAATAGCTAACATTTTAATACATTTAGATTGCCCATACAGATATCTAATGAATTTGTAGTGACAGAAAAATCATTTTTTTTAAACATAACTATATATTATATATCCTTTAGATGCCTGCAAATGCTACACAAAATCGAGCATTTAAATAGTTTTTATTTTTTCAGAATTGCAATATGTTTTAGAGTTCTTGAACTGCTAATTCATTAGTTGAGGTCTTCAGGTTCTCACATGGCTTAATTTACATCTCAATGTTTAATGCAGGGAGGCAGTTGTTCTAAAAGTAGTGCATTTGTTGTTACAGTCCACAAAAAATGACGCCTCCGCTTCAAATAGTCTCAGTACATGTATAAGTTCATAATCGTGCAATGTTTTCAATTTTTAATATGAAGCACGAAGCTATGAAATAGTTTTCTGCAGCCTCTCTATAATTTTGAAAACGGTAAGCTAGGTACTGACAGCAGCCCTCCTAAAACAGTCACATCTGAATATCAGTGGGGCTCCTATATCTGGCTTTCAGTTTTGCTCCAGCAGCAGCACTGCAGTTTAATGCAGTTATTGTCCTTATTATGTCACCACAGCTTCCCTTAGTAAAAAAAAATAGATTTTGAAGTTCATGTGTATAAAGCCACTCCTGTAAGTTTATTAATTTAAAGACACACTTACAGTGCCTTGCGAAAGTATTCGGCCCCCTTGAACTTTTCAACCTTTTGCCACATTTCAGGCTTCAAACATAAAGATATAAATTTTTTATTTTATGTGAAGAATCACCAACAAGTGGGACACAATTGTGAAGTGGAACGAAATCTATTGGATTTTTGATACTTTTTTAACTAATAAAAAAATGAAAAGTGGGGCGTGCAAAATTATTCGGCCCCCTTGCGTTAATACTTTGTAGAGCCACCTTTTGCTGCGATTACAGCTGCAAGTCGCTTGGGGTATGTCTCTATCAGTTTTGCACATCGAGAGACTGAAATTCTTGCCCATTCTTCCTTGCAAAACAGCTCGAGCTCAGTGAGGTTGGATGGAGAGCGTTTGTGAACAGCAGTTTTCAGCTCTTTCCACAGATTCTCGATTGGATTCAGGTCTGGACTTTGACTTGGCCATTCAAACACCTGGATACGTTTATTTGTGAACCATTCCTTTGTAGATTTTGCTGTATGTTTGGGATCATTGTCTTGTTGGAAGATAAATCTCCGTCCCAGTTTCAGGTCTTTTGCAGACTCCAACAGGTTTTCATCCAGAATGGTCCTGTATTTGGCTGCATCCATCTTCCCCTCAATTTTACCCATCTTCCCTGTCCCTGCTGAAGAAAAGCAGGCCCAAACCATGATGCTGCCACCACCATGTTTGACAGTGGGGATGGTGTGTTGAGGGTGATGAGCTGTGTTGCTTTTACGCCAAACATATCGTTTTGCATTGTGGCCAAAAAGTTCGATTTTGGTTTCATCTGACCAGAGCACCTTCTTCCACATGTTTGGGGTGTCTCCCAGGTGGCTTGTGGCAAACTTTAGACGAGACTTTTTATGGATATCTTTGAGAAATGGCTTTCTTCTTGCCACTCTTCCATAAAGGCCAGATTTGTGCAGTGTAAGACTGATTGTTGTCCTATGGACAGACTCTCCCACCTCAGCTGTAGTTCTCTGCAGTTCATCCAGAGTGATCATGGGCCTCTTGGCTGCATCTCTGATCAGTCTTCTCCTTGTCTGAGCTGAAAGTTTAGAGGGACGGCCAGGTCTTGGTAGATTTGCAGTGGTCTGATACTCCTTCCATTTCAAGATGATCGCTTGCACAGTGCTCCTTGGGATGTTTGAAGCTTGGGAAATCTTTTTGTATCCAAATCCGGCTTTAAACTTCTCCACAACAGTATTACGGACCTGCCTGGTGTGTTCCTTGGTCTTCATGATGCTCTCTGCGCTTTCAACAGAACCTTGAGACTATCACAGAGCAGGTGCATTTATACAGAGACTTGATTCCACACAGGTGGATTCTATTTATCACCATCAGTCATTTAGGACAACATTGGATCATTCAGAGATCCTCGCTGAACTTCTGGAGTGAGTTTGCTGCACTGAAAGTAAAGGGGCCGAATAATTTTGCACGCCCCACTTTTCATTTTTTTATTAGTTAAAAAAGTTTCAAAAATCCAATAGATTTCGTTCCACTTCACAATTGTGTCCCACTTGTTGGTGATTCTTCACATAAAATAAAAAATTTATATCTTTATGTTTGAAGCCTGAAATGTGGCAAAAGGTTGAAAAGTTCAAGGGGGCCGAATACTTTCGCAAGGCACTGTAGATTTTCACTGCTTGTGATTCTTCTCGGCATCAAAAATATTTTAAATTAATGCTTTTTCAGTGCTTTAGACAACCAGTGTTTTCTTAAAGTTGATGACTATATATGGAAGAGTAAAAACGCAGTACTGGTCTGCTGCCTCACTCCAGAAAAAAGGTTACACACGAGAGGGCTGCCCATTTTAGCTTGTTTGGTTGCTAGTGGATACCCTAATTATTTCAGGGGTCAGTGGAACTGTCGTGCAATATATCTGTACCTGGGGAGCAGGGAAAAAGAGTTAGCAGATAATGAGGCATTATCACCTCATTACAATAGAAAAACTATGGCTGAGCGAGAGTCCTGTGGGGTTTGGTGGAAATCCATCAGTATGAGATTGGTACTCCAGGGCAAAGAACCTCGTCATCATCTACATACTGTACCAGTTCCTGGAGGAATCATGAAATGAACTTTTTCCGTTTGAATGTGCTTTGCAAGTTAACTAACTCACGCTTTTCAAATTTTTGGAGAAGTAATAGGGCACAACTTGTAGTGCCCCGTTTTTTAATTAATTCAACACAATCTGGTGTCCTCAACACGCGATGCTTTGGATTTGAGAAACTTGGATTTGTGAATTGTGGTTGTCAGCCAGTGAAAACTGGTTTCAGATGGGACTCAAGCCATGCTTGCTTTCTGTCCTTAGGCCTGAACTGCTTGTCCTTTTATATCATCTTCCACTGCATACTTCCCAGTATTTGGTGGATGGTACCTTGCTTTTAGTGGATGTTTGTCTGATAGAGAATAGAGAATATAAATATAAATATAAAAAGTGTAATAGTGTTCAGTGTTGATTGGTTCTGGAGGCTTGTAAGATGTATTTAGACTAGGTATTGTGTGTGTGTATATGTTGTTTTTCTTCTGTTTAGTATTATGCCTTTCCTGTAATATATGAAGCTTGGGAATGCAGCTGTGGTTTCATCAGTACTGCAGATTTCTGATGAGGTTTTCTCTGCCCTTAGGCAGAGCTGTGGGGTGGGTGGAGAGGCAGCAACATTGGCAGGAATTGAAAGTGCAGGATTTTAAAACATGGAGGTTGTTGCTGGGCAGAGTCTCCAATTATAATAAAATATTTAGCAGAATCTCTGTAGTGTAAAATACTGTATGTACTTTAACTGGATCTGGAGGAGATTGAGGCATCACTTGAAACACTGATAAGCTGTGAATAAAGGGTTTCTTACTTGTACCATTAGGTTAAATAGGGTGTACAGAATTGAGCATTTGGCACAGTGTGGAACTAAAGTACATTACATGTGTTTGTATGTAGTATTATGTGTGTAAGAAGAAAAGTGAAATTCATAATGATGTCTCTTATTACTTGTCCTCTTAACTGAATTACAGGAATTGTTAACTCATAATCTGTTAACAGATTTTATTGTAAAGATAGTGCAGATTATTTTTATTAAGTTTGTTTATCAGTGCCTGTGTTCAGAGTGTGAGCAGAATTGTACCTTCAGTGCTGACTTGCTCCCTGTGCTTCTGGGATAAGTTCTGTGTTGTTACAACCCTCACCAGAATAAGTGGCTTTCTGATCACACTGAAGCACATTTGAATCATGATTATCCTCTACAAAAGATAAATTGGTAAAAGATTCCCTTCATTTCAGATTGGTATCTGTGCTCAGTTTTCTAATAAAAACTATTTCATTTACGATGGCTCATGTCTATAAGACATAACAGAAGTAAGAAAAATGAAAATGACAGTAAATTGACCAAATTAAAGCAAGAATAAAACTAAATTATACATAAAAAGCTATAGTGAAAATGTAGATCTTTAAGAAAGTTAAAAAATGTCAGAAGTTGTGGAGTCTGCAATTAATCTAGGCAGTGAGTGCCTCAGATTTGATGCTGTACCTGAGAAGGCTCTGTGTCGCATTGTGCTGGGCCTGGTCTTCACCAGAGTAAGATGGTCTGAGTCAGCAGTTCTTTGATTAAGAGCTAAACTATTCTTGTGCATTGTGTACTTAAGATAGTCTACAAGACACTTCAGTGTCTTATACTTGAGCAGGAGAACCTTTTAATTCCACTGTAAATGTCAAAGGCGGCCCATTTAATTTAAATGGTAATTTAGTTAACACATGATCTGTAGAACCCTGGACATACTGAAGAATATTTAGTACTTGAGTAGAGATCCCAGGAAGTAAGGCCTTACAGCAATCTAATCTTGATTAATTGTATCAGTATTGCATTATGTATTGTCTGATAACGATAAGGGCTGTGACTGGGCAGTCATAAGTAGATATTTTATGATGAATTTTCTATTTTATTTTTAATGTTAATAACATGAGCTTCAAATCACAACACTGGATCAAGTTAACACCAAGGTTTCTACCTTCTATTAAATAGTGTAATTTCAGTGCTGTCAACACCATTGATAATGTTGGGAGTCTTTGAGCATAACCTATCCTTGTAAGAGATTACCTTAACAAAAGTCCTGTTCTGGCCATATCAGACCATATCTCAATATCACACAGGCACCTCTGCAGTGTAGACACTGTAGACATCAGTAGTGTGATTCAGTCAATAAAAAAATCATGTCATCAGCATAACATTAAAAAACAAGTTCATGATTGCGACTAATCTAATATAACATGTAAATACTAAACAGTAAAGGTCCCAACACAGAATCCTGTTGAAAACTGTAAGTAACAGTTCTAAAACAGCCTCTTGTTTTGAATTGATTCCTGGTAGCCAAACAGGAGCCAAACCAAAGAAGGAAAGTACTAGTGATGCCTAGGTCAGAGCTTCTCAACCTTTTTCATCTGAAGGCCCACATAGTGTACACAGTGTTCAGGGCAGAAAAGGTGAATAGCAAGAAAAAAGCTGTGGCTACAGAGGGTATTTTTAATTGAAAATAATTTGTAGCTGCAGTAATAATTTCACAAAAACATATCTACTGCTTATCTGCGGAGAGATACTTGGGCTTTCTTCTGGGAAATAATCTGATTACGCTGGCATGGGATTTGAGAAAGGTGGACATGGAGAGCAGCATTTAATGTTATTTGTAGCTTATTTCTTGTTCTTTATTTTCAAATAGGCAAGTAAAAACCCTGACTCACACAGATTGTGAAAGACAACAGGAAGTTGCTCGCTGTGGCAGACAGAAATATTCAACACTTGTCTGCAGTTCATGGGGCTGGAGTCTCTCAACAAGCAACAGACGCAAGGCAGGGTGAACCCTTGATGGGAGGCCAGTCATCCACAGGGCAGACACACAGACACTCCCACTAGGGCCACTTTTCCCAGAAACCAATTAACCTACCAGTATGCTTTTGGAAAATGCAAAGAAACCACAACACCCAGCTGAACCCCACCCAAGCTTGGAGACAACGTACAGACCCCACATGGGTAGTACCCCAGGTCTGAAATTAAACCCAGGGCCCCAGCACTGTGCTGCCCATTAACCACTGTGCCGCCGATCTATTTTCATATTAAGATAAGGTCACTTTATTGGCCATATGCAATTTCTTGTATTAGGAATTTGTCTTTTTTCGCATACCCCAACTTGCTCTCCATGAGACACACAGACAGGGAGAGAAGCTTGGGGTCAGAGTGCAGGGACAGCCATTTATACGGCACCCCTGGAGCAGGTGGGGTTAAGGGCCAACGGAGAAGGATTCCTCTGCCGGCCGCGGGATACGAACGGCAGCTTTCCAGCTACAGGCACAGATCCTTAGCTACAGAGCCACCACACCGCCCCAATATATTGAATGTATATATTGCTAAACAGCAGCTTCTATTGGTCATTGTCTGAACGGAGTTGGTGTTCCATGTATTCACATCAGAGAGTAGCAAAATAAACCATGTTCGATTGCCCCTGGCGCACTTCACCTTTCTACACCTGTCTGTGGAAATTACCAGCTTTCGCTGTTCTCTGTTCAGATCCAGAAATACTCAAGAAAGGGCTTGTCTGCATGTTGGTGGCATCTTTGAATCTCTAGTCTTTCAGTTTCTGTTGTGTCCTGTTGACATGATGAGGATCGTGTCTCAGTAGTAACAATGTGGTGCAAAGTCTGTTGTTTTATTGTAAATTGAATTTGATTTAAGTCTTCACAGAAGTCATAGCTAGGAACACTTATATTAAATTTCAGTTCCTAAAGTAGTTAAAAAAAAACATGCTTATTAATGTAATGGTACATAGGGCAACATTAAAGACCATATTGATGATCATGTCCATCACATGGCTTGCATAATTAATATTTCAGTGCTTTGACCTTGCTCCTATAGAGCTTTACAAGACAATAATTCTGTAGAATCCGATAGTCCCAGGATCAGATATATTCAGTCATGATATATTTATGAGTCATTAGCAAAATGTTGCAATGACCCCAAAATAATTTTAAGTCACTTATCCCAGAACAGTAGTGTAATACTTTTCTATAATTACATCATGTGTCCAAAATGTCCTAATGTTAAATTAGTGCTAGTAAATCTCTGGTTTTAAGACTCCATTAAAGTGAAAACCTCAGATTGTTTTACCTAACATTCTTAATGGAAAATGAAGTTTTGCTCCATGTTCAGAAAAGGAAGCTATTGGTTTGTTTATGCAGCAGTTGCTACTGGCTTTAATATCACAAGTGTATTATTGTAAAATTAACCAACGTAGTATTTTTGAGACCCTTCTTAATGTCTCAATTTCTTTCAAATTTTAAAACCAGGTATCAAGATTAATATATTATAGAAACCACCTCTTTTTTTTCCTAATCAAGTTTTGAAATTTTAAAATGGATTTCTCAGCTGTCAGCTGTGCAGTTGCTAGTAGTGCTGTTTTTGAAAACTTGTTCAAACTTTCTTTTAAAATTGCTGAAATCCCAGCTGACTGGAAGTCCACCCTTGTTCTGCCCCTTTTCAAAAGTGCGAAGGGGGGGTAATAAGTGCTATAGCCATATATCTGTTTTGCCATGCCTTGTTGTTTTACAGTTCTGAAAAAAATGAAAAATACATTTAATAAGCAATTGTTATTTTTAGAGCTTTGTGAAGTTGGTCCCTCTACAAACAGCATAAACAATGACTCCCAGTGCATTTGTCTGTGCTGCTGGAAGAGGTGTGTGTGCTAGTTCTCTTGTGAGATATTAGGGATTCTTTTTTTGGTGGGGACTGCACTGTTTGTGCCATAAAATGTAGCATTTGTACTGCTTTTATTTCTGAGATACAAAGCATTTTTATTTTTGGGAGTGTGCAACTCAGCAAACACCACAAATAGACTTTCGGTCTATTTTTTTGTGCAGCATTTGTGCTGGTAGTATCATGATGGCTCTTGTAAAAAATGTATAAATCATATTTGTATAGCTGTGTGGGATGAAAAGTAAAAAAAAATCAAAGCTTTTGAGTGTGCAGATCACTCAATTCTACTCAAGTTGCTGTGTAGTAGATATGAATTCCCATCACATGGTTTCAGAACTATTTACAGAACAATAAATATGTACTGACATTTGTTTTACGACCTTCCAGTTAGCAAGGGAATTGCACAAAGTCATCCCTGGTCTCTTGGTAATTTCCCAGCTTGTAAGCTTTAAGACCAAGAAGGTCTCAATTTCTTAATACATAGTAATCAAATTATCTGGAATAATCTGCAGGATAAGATGAAACTATCCACTGAGGGTGGTTTCAGTTTTGTAATATCTTTTCTGCATAATATTTGTATTTGTTAATACCGCCACATCCTATTATGTCCATTTGTTATTTACATTTTGTTGATCATTGTTTTCTTTAACTGCTTTGTTTTCTGTGCAGCAGTAGTATAAGCCTTTCATTGATTACACTGATAGCATTATGGTCAGCACGGTCAATGAGAATTTGTTGTTAAATACTATTTAAAATAGGTTATCTTCTTAAGGGTTTAATTAAGGGTCCTTGTTATCATGTGTATTAGTATTGCTGATTAATTTATTAATATTTTTCATCTGAGATTAATGTTACATGCATTTTATATTCTTAATTTCAGAGGAAACTCTAAAATTGAAGAAGCTTGTGATATGTATGCCAGAGCAGCTAACATGTTTAAGATGGCTAAGAACTGGAATGGTAAGTTATCTGAAAGTCTTTCATTTTTGTATACAGTTTTGTTTCATTTCTTTTGTTTTAGTTCTTATGTGCTTTTCTGAGAGCTGTCAAGAGATACTTCCATTCAAATTAACAGCAGAAGTTGTATATTCTCTCGGCCTCTGTGTATTGAGTAATGGCTTAATCCAGGTTGCAATTAGTGACATCTAGAGTAAATTTCAATCTATGACCTGAGTGCACGTGCCTGAAGTAGAGATACATAGGAGACAATAGTAGATTTGGTAAAATAAATTATTGTATTAAAGACCTGGCAATTTTGTGATCCAGACCACAAAGCCTGGAGAAGGTTTTTTGTTAAGGATCATTTTATCATTTAATACATTTGCAGTTTATAGTTTTAAAAGCACGATGTTTGTCTACTAAAACTCAACAGGTCATTTATACTCTTAAATTAACCTTTAGAAGAGTTGAAGATTAAAATATGGAAACTCTATATTCTATATAATTCTATATATTTTTACGATGTTGGAGTTAAAAACCCACAAAGACCTTCTCTATTTTACTCTTTCCTTCTTGTAAAGCAACAATTTTGTTTTTCACTTTGTATAAGTCATTATGAATCTGTCTTAATGGAGTGTTTCACCTTTATCCAAAGGTGCAGGAAATGCCTTCTGTCAGGCTGCCAAGCTGCATTTGCAGCTCCAGAGCAAACATGACGCTGCCACCAGCTTTGTAGATGCTGGCAATGCTTACAAGAAGGCTGATCCTCAAGGTAGGAAATTGTATTATTTCCTCTTTATGTTTAATGCAAACAATTATTTTGATTATTGTTTATTAGTAGCAGAAGCAGATGCTGAGAGCTCAATAAATTGGCTGTTATCACTGAATTACAAAAAGATTCTAAACAATGTTTGGAGCACTGGCTAGATTATGAGGGCCTACGTCTGTTATGGTGTATGTGGGTTTTTTTTTTTACCTTAAACCAGTTTCAGACAGGTTTGCTCTGAGGTGGTAGTTAAAAATCACTGATTAAACACAGCATATTTATAATAAATTACAAGTCTCAATTGTTGAAGGTTGTAAAATTTTCACTAACCTCCTTTAGACTATGGTGTGTGGAAGCCAAAATGGTGACATGCAATTAAATTAAGGGTGGTGACTGAATGAAGAAAAACAGATGAACAGAGGCAAACTATTGTTTTTGTAGACTGGCTAAGAATTCTTTTGTGTGTGTATATACCCGAAAAAAAGATGATTATATGTAAACTGATAATTCTTAAAATCACTAGTTACCTTGGGGGTGTCAAGCATACCGCACATCACAAGCTTTGCTGTGCCCTCTCCAGGATGTGATTACAGTCGCTCACAGGCTCAGAGCCACACAACGCCACTCCACAGACAGTGGCAAACTGTGCTTTGCCAAAAGACTGGGTCTTCTAATGAGAGGTGGCAGAGCAGATATCCAGCACAAACTAGGAACAGATTCTGCAGATCTCTATTCTGTTGAAAAGAATATTGTCAAAACAATTTGTTCAGCAACTGGTGAAAATAAATGTGCCACTGTAAATGTATGCTAGTTGGTAAGACGCAGGGCTGAAATGCTGATTAAACGGGATATGTAATTAGTGATCGGCATCACTTCTCTGAGAAACTTATAAAGCAGTTTGCAGTTTAATTCAGAAATTAAAAAGTTTTGTCTTTTTAACTAAAAAACTGAATCAACAAAAGACAAGATTAAAGGTGCATTGCATGAAAAGAAAATGCAGAATATTCTTTTGTTTGGAAACAGTTACGTGTTGTTTACAGATCTCGCCATATTATATTCTCCACTGTTTCTTGAGAAGATATGTCCGTGTCAAACTAGAGTCTAAAGATCAAACGGGGGGCACTGCAGTCACATAATGAAAACAAATGTTTATCATTCTGAAGGCAAATCCAATACAGTCAGTGGTAAAAATGGTAAAATATTCATGTGTTTACTTATTTAAGCATCAACTGCCAAACAACCACCAACAGTGTAGATCTTTCCAGGCTTTAACCAAACATTATCTTTAATGAATCAGATGGACCGAAGGCTGTCATTCTGTATGTACTGTTAAAGTATTAAGATTAGCCCTCAGCTGACAAATGGACAATAAGTATATTATTTTTAATAATTTAACTATATTAACTTGGTAAAGAGATGTTAAAATTGCAAAAATTGTTTCCAAAATGTTTCTACGGGCCTCTTTTACATTCATGCTATGTAGTTTAAGTGTGTACTGAGCAGTGTGGAGCAGGTTCTGGGTTTATCTCTGGGTGGGACACTGCAGTTTGTACCCTTGCTCAAAATCTTCTGTTGCTCCAGTAGAATACCCAGCTGTATAAATAGGTACTAATTTAAGTCACTTTGGATAAAAGTGTCAGCCAAATACATTAGTGTTAAAAAGTCATGTTAAACAACATCTAACAGAACTAATACAATTCTGTAATAAGTACAGCTTTAGTAGGCAGTGAAGTAGTAGCCTGAAATAGCACACAACCACAGATAGTTATATTAACTGAGTTAATCGACATCTTTATACTCTATTTATAATAGTTTTTGGTATTTAATAGTGCAGAATACTTGTATACTTACAAAATACATAATCAGGTGTTATAGCATATGACGGCATCAACAGTTCACACCTCCACTAGAGCTTTCTATTATTCTAAAAGCTTTTATTTTTATTAAATACAACTTAGTTTGGGTAAGAAGACAACCCAAAAAATTATTAATTCATACTGTAATTGCAATTGCAATTGCAAGCTACATTGCGGTTTGTAACAATGTAAGACATACATGGTATAGTAAAAAGTGTTTACCTAATCCATTATGTTTGCCAGTCAAGTCTAATTGACTAATTTTTAGGTATTTCTCATTAAAATTCTCCCTCTGCCCATCTGTGAAGCTAAAAGGCTACTTATTATTAGCTTAAAAGAAAACAGCTACAATTTCAGAAAGCTATGAGTTTTCTCTCTAAAATGTATTTGTAGTGATAAATCCTTTTTCATTTACCTTTTAGGATGTATTGTATGTAGCAATTTTAAATCCTTTACAAAATATATTGTGTATTATTTGAGCAATTTAATAAATAAAATATTTGTTTTATGTCATTATCAATATTGGACTTAAAAGTTTAAGTTATATTCTGAGTTATCCTAAGATAATGGGGAATATTTAGCTTGGCATTATTAGGTGGTGTGTGAATGAATTTTAATATTTATGTAAGGTTTGGAAGAATAGTTTTTGTCATATACTGTATATATAATTTGTGTGGTTCATTGCAATAACAAAATAATTTATAAAAAACTAAAATCTTGTCTATAGTAGAAAAACTGATGTCTTAAAAGATGTTTAGAACAAATGAGTCCCTTTGTTCTGATGTTTCCATGATTGTCTCTTGAGTTTGAGTTTTCTGTATCTAGTTGTCAGAACTTTGCAGATTGTCACCTTTAATATGTAGAAATACAACAGGTTTAAATAAAACTACATATCACTAATTCTAGAACTAATTCTTATTTTTAAAAATGTTTCCATTTTATCATTAGGCTTTTTGTTTCTGTTTTCTGTGCTTTATATTTTCACTTTTGAGTTCTGAACCATAATTTCTTATTTATCTTTATCTGTTTATCTTACTTCTATGACAAATTATTTCACATTTAAACTTGACCTGAACATTCTGTAAAACATGTTACAATGTTTATAAAATGGGAGAAATTAAACTAAATTGGATCAGGGAATTTATTTATTGTAATGGTGGTTGTTTATCTAGGGAAGCTGAAGAGATTTCAGTGTTTAAACATTTTAAATGCTTTAAACTATGACTTATCACTTAATACTGTGAGGAATCCTATTAAAATGTGTTCATTGCAAGTTTAAATGTAGAATTTTGAAGTTATGTTTGCTAGCAACAATATCTATGATGGTAATGCAAGGTTGGATAGAGTTTTTCAGCTGTGTAGCTCAATATTACCAGGAGAACAGTGGTTTATCTTGAGGGTTTTCCAAACTCATATGTTTACCTTTGTATTTACCTTTTCCTTCCTTTTTCCAAATGCACCCAAAAGAGGCTATCAGCTGCCTAAATGCAGCCATCGATATATACACAGATATGGTAAGAATCTCCTACTCAATGAAGAGAAACAACAGTTGCTTTATTATTGGATTTGTTGTGCTGTGGTGCTTGATTAGTAGATTCCAAGTCTTCTCATTGAAAAATTTCTTTCACATTCATAGGGAAGATTCACTATTGCAGCTAAACATCATATCACGATTGCTGAGGTCTATGAGTCTGAGCTGGTGGATATTGAAAAGGTATGTATAGGTTTTGGACTTACTCACAATGCTGCGACATGTCTGCTGCGTGCAGTCGCAATCGTTCAAAATCACGACAAAATTAAAGTATAGGTATTAATTTCTGTCTCATTCTTTAATTTTCATGTAGGCGATTGCACACTATGAACAGGCAGCAGATTATTACAAAGGAGAAGAGTCTAATAGGTAAGGCCAAGTAAACTTCCTTGTTTTTTTTTTTGCTTTTTGAGCAGCTGACATAAAGCTTTGTTCACAAAGCAGTAATCATACATACTTCCAGTTGAGGAAACTGTGCTTCTATAATGGATGAATAATAAGGAAAAATAGTTTTCATTTTGTGATACATACAACAGGATGATATTTATGGGTGAAAACAAGTTGCAGTGAATATAAGAACTTATACAGATCTTATTTTGGAACATTTTACCAAAAAATGGACTTTAAACTGAGGGACAAACCCTCACTCCTGTTGAGATTATCCTGAGGAACTAGTTTGCTTGATGTTCACAGAGCAGTTCTTAAACTATCAGTTTAGAAACATGATACAATAACCTGGTTTTACTTAATAAAAGTATCCTGTTCTGAAAATTCTGAAATGTTTGTTTTTTTATTTTGTTTTAGTTCTGCTAATAAGTGTCTGCTTAAGGTGGCTTCATACAGTGCACAACTCGAGCAGTATCAGAAGGCAGTTGAAATCTATGAACAGGTTTGTATGCTTTGCAAAGCTTATAATTAATATTTTCCAAATGCAAAGTAAAAACAAATCCACAATGAGTTTAATTCACCTTTTTTTTCCCATAGGTTGGCACTAATACCATGGACAACCCTTTACTGAAATACAGTGCAAAAGAATACTTCTTTAAGGCTGCATTGTGTCATTTTATTGTTGATGAATTAAATGCAAAGGTTTGTATAAATGTAACTGCTATCAGTGCATTTTGGGACAGATCAATGAATCAGCTTTAATTCAAACATATTGTATGATATTTCTTTAAAATATAGACCCCAGCTTTAATTTTAATTACAAACTAAAAAAATCACTGAGACTTCTAACTTTGTTAGAAAATTACACTGTAGTTTTGTGTTGACATATGTCATTTGCTTTTATACTGATATTGTACTAATTCTACACCTGCAATGCTATATATTTGCCAAGTATCTGAATGAAGAATGGAATTGAGTACACCTGATCAAGTAATAGAACCGTCAGATGCAGTTTTGTAATGAAGAAAAGCTATGCTTGCAAATCCTAAACATAAATTAATGTTTGTTAACATAAAATAATTTAAAGGCTTATCTTGCAGTTATTCTCTTTGAAGTTCAGAACACCAAATGTACAGGTACAATAGCTTTGACATTATGGCACTGATGTTTTTGCTTTTCTGTTGTATTTTTTTATCTAGCTTGCAGTTGAGAAATATGAGGAAATGTTTCCAGCATTTTCCGATTCAAGAGAATGTAAGCTGTTGAAGGTATGTAAGTTATCAACTTGACTCCATTTTTTCTCAGCATTAATTCCTTTAATGTTGATATAGATTATGGGGTAATTCTGAAGATAATGTTTTCTGGTCCTGACAGTTCAGTGCTATTCTGTCTATAGCATTTTCCTCTGTCCAGGATATCTCTGTTATCTCGCTGGGTTCTGTATGTTGTAGTTTAACCTTGTGTTCTGAAGCAGGCCTAAAAT
Organism: Lepisosteus platostomus; assembly: GCF_059453375.1. NCBI lineage: Eukaryota > Metazoa > Chordata > Actinopteri > Semionotiformes > Lepisosteidae > Lepisosteus > Lepisosteus platostomus. The sequence goes on from NC_142613.1 coordinate 40,446,951, forward strand.
CTTAGTTTTCTCCAAAGAACTGTAATTGCAGTTCACTGAATTTGGTTCTGTAAATATGGCATGGGGCAGAAAATGTGGGGCTTTCATAAAGAAAAGTCAGTGAATATAGAGTAAAGGTTTCTATTGAAATTAGCGCAGAAATACATTTCGAACCGACAGTAGAGGCTATTACTCGGAACAAAGGCTGAGCTCTGGGAGCCAGGTGTTGGATTGATTATTAATATTGAGTAATGTTATTTTCTGAATTTTACCTTGATTTGACCTTGCGACGGTGCACAGTAGACTGAGAGTTTTACCCTGGTCACCACATTTTTAATTGACAAAGGATCACTCAGCTTTCAGTGCAACAGCAACGCCTAGAACCTGCCTGCAAATCCTGTAAGACACCTTGTCATTTTCTAAAACAAGGGGTATGTTAGAAAATTGTCTGCATGGGACTTTTTTTCCTCAAACAGTAAAGTGTTTTATTGAGCCATAAGTGATGGGTTATTCCAAATCGGATTAATCTAAAATAATTTGATTCACATTTTTTTTAAAAGACTGTTGTGAGTCATACTGTGGTTATTCTATTTAAATCCCTTGTTTGTGTGTAATTTATAAATAACTATTCATGTGTTTCAGGATACGACCTGACTATAAAGGTGTTGTGTACTGTGTTCGTTTTGGAAACCTTACATTTCTTTTTGTCTCAAGGGGAACTATTACAGAGCTCTGTTACTAATCATCTGGCTCAGCTGATTTATACAGTGGTTACTGTATATTCTCTTGATATGTACCAAATGCATTGTATTTGGAATTTATAATTCTGTTGAAAATGAATGACTGAAGATGAAAAATAAATAACCGTGCCCTATACAACAGCAATAGCAGAATAATAAGCGATGTTCCAATTTTAATCTTACATTGCTTTTCTCTATAAAGGTATTAGGAAGACTGCTCTTTTCTGCCTGAAAACTTACCTGAGCTTTCTTCCCAACAGAAACTTCTTGAAGCACACGAAGAGCAGAACAGTGAAGCTTTCACAGAAGCAGTAAGAAATATATATATTTTTTAGTTTACAAAAAATCCCATCCATCTGTGATACCAAAATTGTTCGTTTCTAAGGTTATTTTCTTATCTGCAATAATTACGTACCACCTGGCATATAATTGTGTTTATATATGTCTGTTTCCATGAGTAAATTTAATGTTCAGATAAGCGGCCCTTTCACAGATCATGCAAAATGTGATGTTGGCTTTGTCAAAGGATTTATGGCATTACTGTATCACAAAGGTTGTAACAGAAATCCTGTGCTCCTAACATTTTGGTTGCTTTTTATTCGCCCTCCACTTTATAAGAATTAAGTGATATGCCAGTAAAAACTCAGTCCTTTTTATAAGTAACAGATTCAAGCACAGTGTTTCTCATTTCAATGGACTGGAATTTGAAAATTGTTCGTATGTGGGGAATTCTATCAAAAGCCTTCTGGAAATCTAAATACACCATATCTCATTGTGTATGTTTTTTTACCATTTACCATTCATTTTTTTTGGGGTGTAGTACTGAATACTGAAATAACTTTTATGTATTCTAACCTCCATTGTAGTATTACTTTCAATCTCCTAATAATTATTCTAATATCCATTTTATCTATGCTTGCAATTCGTTGAAATCACTTTCTTTAACTTTTTTTTCCTCAATAGGTTCAGAATTACGAACTTATTGTTGTTTTTAATCATATTATAAATTATATTTGTCCTAACTGATTTGTTTAACCATTTAGGATACTTTTTTTTTGCCAAGAACCAACCAAGATATCTTTAGGGACATCCTACAGGAACAGCTGATTTTATTTAGGGCTTATCATAATCACTTCAGTTGATGTCAGATGAGGGCAGATTACCTTTGTACATGATTTCGAATGTGATTGGTTAACTCTGAACACAGTTACAACCCCCTTTATAAAGTGTGTGCAGACTTATGCAACAAAGTTTTTTTTTCCCTAAAAATTATCCATTTGTTTTTCACTTAAATATTGTTGGTTACAAGATCTTATTTAAAGTGAAAAAGGTCTGACATGATTTGTCTTGATTTCAGTCTTTTCATCAACAAAAGCTTAAATTTCAATAAGTATGTGATATCCACTGTATTATTGCATTTTTTAGAACATCTTATGACAATTCTGACTTGTTTGCAACAGGTTTATGACTGTTAATTCTTTAAGATGTATGTTTATTTGTAATCATCCTTTATTTAACAAGATAAATTAGTTACAATGATGACCTGGTCAAGACTCTCTTAGTATCATTAGATAGATGTCAAAGCCTTTAAAGAAAGCAAAGAATCAATAAAATTGAAATAGCTTTATAGGACATGATAATGTTAACAAGTGCAAAAGTCGGTTAGGAAAGATTTAGATCATCTTCCCCTCAATAGGATTAACACGCGGTATTCTGTAGTTATTAGCTGTATGTCACATACCCCTGTGGATCTATACAATTTTGCAATATGTTTCTGTCTATGTAATAGACTTTATATGCTGTATTTAAGTGAACATTGGTATTCACTTAAACTTTAAGAGGACACAACAAACTCATATTACACTGGCAAAACATGCCCCCAACCTTAAAGCCTAATGCTAATCCCAAAGGAGTTGACTGAACTCATGTACTCTTTAAATACCCAAGTACATAATGGGATACCTGACAGTTTTATTCACATCAAAGCTCAGGCCTGGTGTGTGTGTTTTTGATAATTACCAATTTGAGGTGTGTAAAGGAGGCTGTAGAGGGAGAAGGCGCTGTTCACAGTATTTCAGCAGCTGCTGAATTTTGTTAGAAACAGAATTTGGACTTCATATCTGAACTGCATTTAGATCCAGCTGATACAGCAATGAATAATTAACATTCTGATTCCTTACCTATGAGTATATTTTTAGAAAATTGAATAATGTATTTAAAGAAGAGTTTAATTCCACAATGAAAGTGAAAAGAAGGATGAAAGAGATCGGGACTGTGGCACAAAGGGGAGGGGTAGGAACATAAAAGAAAAAGGAAGAATAGGGTTAGACAAATGTGAAAAGGGAGCTAAAGAGATAGGAATCTGGCCATTGGTTTTAGGGGAAACATAGAAAGCAGCAATCTGTAATGAAAGAAGATACTTGAAAGAAATTAGTCAGTTTTATTTATTTTTTTTAAATCTCATGTAGTTTTATATTTCCCAAGTACACCTCATGCAGCCTGTATTAGGTGCATAATTAACCTAAAGTGCCTACACCCTAGCTAGCCATTTCATTTGCCAAAGTGTTTTGGTAGTTGGACCCTGTTTCTGTAAGATGTGCTGTAATATAGACCTTTAACAGCATCAATTAACGCAATATAGCTGTCCTCCCCCTTAAACCTGAAACCTGATAGAAGCCAACCTTTGACTTTGGGATGTACTTGTCACAGTTAATTATGATCTCTAGAAAAGCCTTTATAAAGTATTCTCTCAGTGCTCTACAGATGCAGCCATTCAAAATGGGTGAGGTATTTCGCGGCATACCCCGGTGGGCGTGTCACAGTATCACGCAGTATCACGCGGTATCACGTGTGTCACGTGTGTCACGTGACTAACTATCCGGCGTCGCCTTGTAAAACCGCCAGGGGGAGCTTAACCTCTCATGTACAGCATTTGAGCCTTTAATTTTGAACTGTGTATTACAGCATGTTAATCATCAGTCATTAAAATGTTGGTATATATTATGAAAGCAAGATTGCTCAGTTGGACAGAAGTACACAACCTACCTTTATCAGAAATATTTATGCATCAAAGCCTTTACTGAAGATATTACTAATAGTATTGATAATGGATGACTTTGGACAAGCTGTATACTCAAAGTATAATTTCTTTAGCACATTTGTACAAGCACTTGGAATCTGTCCAAGCCATACTTTGTCAGGCATTTTGTTTTACTTCAACGGGGCATAAAAACTTCCTTGCTTTTAACAGGGCGTTTCATAATTTCTAGCTACGAAAATGATTTAAAATGACACCTATCATTCAACTAGAGCTTAAAATATCACAAGGAAAAATACACACCGGTATTCCATTTCTCCCTAAACATTGCTTCGAAGTCTTTAACTAACGTGATACCGGAGTCGACAAGCATACTTTTAGAATTTGATTAAAAGGGAATATAATATGGAATCGCGTATCTAAAGAATTTAATAACGGTATGATTATATCCGTGTACTGCGGCAGGACTGTGTAAGGCTGTTTCGCCTACCTGATCATGCGAGCTGTCTTGTAGCCTACTGGTCTAGGTGCGTGACTAACAACGCACAGGTTGTGTGTTCGAATCCAGCTGGTGCTGGGCTTTTCTTTTAACAAACATTTCTTTGAAAAAATAGAATAGCGATATTATGGACAATCAATTGACTTTTATATTTCAAAATATCGCAACATGATCGATATTTGCGATATTTTGAATATATCTTCCCTTCTGACAGCGGTTCCTGCTTCTATTGTGTGTGTGTGTGCAACAGTAAATTTTTATAGAGAAATGGAGGCTGGACAGTATGCGTTACAATATAAACATTTATATTGATTTAAATCGTGTTCTGATTTAAATCGCAAACGCGTGTTTAATTATGTGTTTTTTAATCATGATCAGGCTAATGCATTTCTACATTTTCTGTATGAACCAGCTTAGAGGTTCATACAGAAAGACAGCTTGTGTTTAAATTGAGTGTAAGGTAATTTATGCTTCTAAAGTCATGGTCAGTATTGTTGTACTGTGCTGTACTGTGTCACATTATTTTATAGCGTTTTTATTGCGTTATTAAATCCGGTGGCGCTGTGTTAGTTTCCTGACTCACATTATTTAAACTGCGACACTGATCATTCATCTCTAAATAAACTTTATTTTATATAGCGTTTTAAGCAAATAGGTAATTAGATTGCTCATAAACCTAATCACTTTTTCTACATAAACACAGCGTGATTGCTCTCTGAAAATGCTTTTCCTTTATTTTTAAAGTAGGCTCAGATTTCAACTATAGATCGTATTATTATAAACTTTCTTGGAAAAATGTATTTTATGTAAACCATGTTTGCTATTAATTCATTTAGGGCTAAAATACGTTCATTGTCTTCTAATCGAGTCGAGTTGACATTGGAAGCCTGCCACACCCGGACCGTTAAACCAACGCATTAGCACGTCAAAGCCCATTGAGCCAGTATTGGCTTTAGTATCCCCCCCTTCTCCCCTCAATTCAATTCAGTTCAAGGTGTTTTATTTGCATGACAGATGGGTACAAGCAGTGTTGGGTACTGTATGTATATTGTAACGCTTACGGCAGACAGGCACTGTGTAGGAGCCGACGCACCAGAGCAGCGCCTGCAAATTTTATATTTATAACTTAGTTTTTAAAATTAGTCAAGCAATACGAAGCATCTCCTTTTACTTAGTGCCTGAGCATACTGCAACGCGTGTGAAGCCCATAAACGATATTAATTTTGGAACTTAAACATACAGTATATGGCTGGTCTCGGTACTTTAAAGAAAACATACACACCAGTATTCCATTTCTCCCTAAACATTTTAAGCATCGAAGTCTTTAACTAACGCGATACCGGAGTCAACAAGCATACTTTTAGAATTTGATTAAAAGGGAATATAATATGGAATCGCGTATCTAAAGAATTTAATAACGATATAATTATATTCATGTTGCAAAAGAACTGCAACGGACATAAAAACTCCCTTGCATGGTTTCATTACGACCAGAATCGGTCTTGAGATATTTTTAACTTGATTTACAGTATTTGAGAGGTATGTCTTAACACCGATACTACAGTGCTTAAGTACTGCTCACGTATATGTTTCTAGGTTTATATTATGCATTTCATACGGTCAAATTACTTTTGAGCAATAAGAAGCGAGAAACGGTATGCGTTTTACTTTCGTTTTGTGCTGGGACCCGTGGATTGATTAGAGATATCAAGTACATACAAGTCATTTTTTAAATGTTGTAGTTCGTCTTGAAAAAATGTTACGAGTACATCATCTATCAACAATTACACAGGTTCTGTTTCCATATTGCGGATTTTGGTTACGTAATATTATTTTCTAGATTTCACGTTGTGAATATGATGGGATGTCTGATGGGATGTTCCTAAAAATCCATCCTCTGTAAAACGTCTTCTCTAGTTGTCCTGCATATGTATTCGCTAATGAAGCTGTGTGTTCTGAGCCTAGCCAGCTTAGAGGGCTAAAGACAGCTTGTGTTTAAATTGAGTGTAAGGCAATTTATGCTTCTAAAGTCATGGTCAGCATTTATCTTTGTACTGTGTTGTAAACTTGTTCTGTGCCAATCACAAACTCGTTTTCAATAAAATTATTTTATTAATTCAGCAGTTTGTGAGAGGGACATCCAGCAGGGAGACACACACACACCGGTTTTCATTGACAACATTGTTTTTTTTTCAATTCCTCTTGTCTAACAGGAATGTTTTGTTTGTGGACAGACTGTTAGACAAGAGGAAAAGACCGCCTCCTCCTACGAAGCATTTCGTTGATCCGATCACGAATTCTTTTCCAGTCGTACGCAGCAAGGGTTGAGAATCTCCGATTCACCATCGTACTAATGGTTTCCCGGAGATTGGGTTAAAAAAAAAAAAAAAAACATACTAACAACTGTGCCATCCTACTCCTTAGTTAATACATTTTATTATTCATGAACAGTTAACATTGTTAGCAAAATATTTTGAATTATATATAACCCTATTTTTTCTTTAGTTTTGTATTTAACTTATATGATAGTCAGACTTAATGTATATTTGAACAATGAAAATATATTTTTACAAGATTTTACATTAAGCACTTAAAATTAATATGGTTAATAATAGTAAACTGTAACATGCTGTAACAAGATCGGTTACAAGAAGAAAATGCTTTCAGAGAAAATGTTTCAACCAAACCTGTTCCCACACACCCCGCCCCCACTACCATTAGAATATACACAAACATTTTAGCGTTTCATTCTGAGCAGAAGACCCTCACACCTGAAGAGTGCTGGCTGTGACGAATTAAACCGGTTTTACAGGTTTCAATCACAGACCATGTGACATGGGACTCAGTAAACTACGGTAACACCGTATTTGATAACGCTTTAAAAACGCTATAAAATAATGTGACTTGGCACAGAACAAGTTTACAACACAGTACAAAGATAAATGCTGACCATGACTTTAGAAGCATAAATTGCCTTACACTCAATTTAAACACAAGCTGTCTTTAGCCCTCTAAGCTGGCTAGGCTCAGAACACACAGCTTCATTAGCGAATACATATGCAGGACAACTAGAGAAGACGTTTAACAGAGGATGGATTTTTAGGAACATCCCATCAGACATCCCATCATATTCACAACGTGAAATCTAGAAAATAATATTATGTAACCAAAATCCGCAATATGGAAACAGAACCTGTGTAATTGTTGATAGATGATGTACTCGTAACATTTTTTCAAGACGAACTACAACATTTAAAAAATGACTTGTATGTACTTGATATCTCTAATCAATCCACGGGTCCCAGCACAAAACGAAAGTAAAACGCATACCGTTTCTCGCTTCTTATTGCTCAAAAGTAATTTGACCGTATGAAATGCATAATATAAACCTAGAAACATATACGTGAGCAGTACTTAAGCACTGTAGTATCGGTGTTAAGACATACCTCTCAAATACTGTAAATCAAGTTAAAAATATCTCAAGACCGATTCTGGTCGTAATGAAACCATGCAAGGGAGTTTTTATGTCCGTTGCAGTTCTTTTGCAACATGAATATAATTATATCGTTATTAAATTCTTTAGATACGCGATTCCATATTATATTCCCTTTTAATCAAATTCTAAAAGTATGCTTGTTGACTCCGGTATCACGTTAGTTAAAGACTTCGAAGCTTACAATGTTTAGGGAGAAATGGAATACCGGTGTGTATTTTTTTCTTTAAAGTACCGAGACCAGCCATATACTGTATGTTTATGTTAAGATTTCCCTTCAGTGGTAAAATTAGATATGAATATTCAATACTTAAACGGGCACAGTTAAGACATTAAATATACATATACATATTGTATACAGTACAGTTTGCATACGGTAATATGTTTATGTTACGCGATTAAAAAATAAATAAATAAAACTGGAAGGTCCAGCACCACCATTATGTTTATATGGTTGTTTTTGTTGGTTGGTTGTTATTATGGTTATTAATAATACGATCTATAGTTGAAATCTGAGCCTAAATAAAAAGAAAAAGCAAGTGATTAGGTTTATGAGCAATCTAATTACTTATTCGTTTAAAACGCTATATAAAATAAAGTTTATTATTAATTTGCTGGACAGAGCGGTGAACATTATTATGCATAAGACAAAGATAACGATCCTGATCAGTTTAGAAATCTGTGTACGCTGTAAGGTTTTTACTTCTTAAACTTTTAAAATACACGTTTTGAATATAAAGAATTCCTCTTCCTGGTAGTGTGTATAGCACGCCAGCATGTCTTTTTTCTCCAATCAGAGGGGTGTCAGATGGTGTCAGCCAATCACCATTCTGCGTTGGGTAGCAACGGGTGACTGTTCTCAGGTGGAAGATGTAAACAGCTTAATGTTCGTGTTAAATAATTTTTTTTAATTCAATTAAACGGGCACAGTTAAGACATCAAATATACATATACATACTGTATACAGTACAGTTTGCATACGCTAATATTTTTATGTTACGCGATTAAAAAATAAATAAATAAAAATGAAAAGCCCAGCACCAGCTGGATTCGAACACACAACCTGTGCGTTGTTAGTCACGCACCTAGACCAGTAGGCTACAAGACAGCTCGCATGATCAGGTAGGCGAAACAGCCTTACACAGTCCTGCCGCAGTACACGGATATAATCATACCGTTATTAAATTCTTTAGATACGCGATTCCATATTATATTCCCTTTTAATCAAATTCTAAAAGTATGCTTGTTGACTCCGGTATCACGTTAGTTAAAGACTTCGAAGCTTACAATGTTTAGGGAGAAATGGAATACTGGTGTGTATTTTTTTCTTTAAAGTACCAAGACCAGCCATATACTGTATGTTTACGTTCCAAAATTAATATCATTTATGGCCTTCACACGCGTTACAGTATGCTCCTATTCTTTTTATGCTCAGCTACTAAGATTTCCCTTCAGTGGTAAAATTCAATATCTACAACGGGCACAGTAAAGGCGTTTACAGTAAGTCTTTCTACGACAGACCAACGGACCACGAGTGCCCCTGTCGGTCAACCAATCACGCACCGCGGTATCGCGTGTCATCTTACCTGCGGTATCTGTACTGCGGTGTCTGTACCGCGCACTTTGAATGGCTGCATCTGTACCATATTATGCCTTAAGGATGGCAAGTTCTGAAGGACCTGCACTGCGATATAGCCTTGTGTGCTAAGTTAAATTAAGCACATTAGAACTTAATTGTTTTAGAGAGACGATTGTTGTTCCCTTAAATTTAATTTCCCTGTTTTTTCAATTGTTAATCCCTTCCAGGTGAAAGAATTTGACTCTGTCTCTCGCTTGGATCAGTGGCTGACTACTATGCTGCTTCGTATCAAGAAGACCATCCAGGGAGATGCAGGGGACCTCAAGTGAGAAGCTGGGAGAGCCTGTGGCATGCCACCACCTTTTAATTCCTATTTCTTTGTGCTGTGGCCTGTGAATAATTCGGAGTTCACAATATTTTCAGTACTCATCTGCAATTATAGTAAATCCGTTGCATTTTAATCTTTATTTTCAACAGAAATACATAGTCCGAAAAAAGTCCAAATCCCTGTCATGTAACTAGTTTCGTCTCGTTTTTCTTTTCTTCAGTGGGATACATTTAACTTACCTTCACATTTTAGGGTAGTGTAAAATGTTTTACAATAATTAAAACAAAGGACATTCCAAAAAGAAACTTAAAAATGTTGGGAGGCTTTTCACTTCTCATATAACTACTGGTGTTACTATATGGTACTAGTGCAAGTCTTGCGTGATGTACAGTTGTAATTATTTGATAGCTGGAGTGGGAATAATCAGTATATTTTATATTTTAATATATATTTAAAATGAAGAACACAGGTTTTGTCTTTATGTTGAACAAAGCACTGTAGATAAGGGAAGTTGATTTTTACTTTTCACTTTAGAATTGTTTAGTATGGTCTATTTGTAGTTTCATTTGAAAGGATGAAAAACAAGGAATTTAGAAAGTTATAAGCAACAACGGTACCTTTGACTTAAATGTGATCGGAGAATCCTAAAATTGCATGCTCTTCACGCAATGTTGGTTCCTATTGTTTTCAGTGCAAACATTTCACTGTTGTATCATTGTTATAAAAGAAAAGTTATCATTTTGTGGCATTTGTAGTAAGAAGAAATGATGTGGATCAGTAAAGCTGGCTTTCAACAGCAAGTACAACTGTAACTCATGACTGGTCATTATTATTTTTAGTGAAAGCATAATAATGCAGCTTTGAGTGCAAACGTGTATAAATGCCAGAGTCATGGTATCAATGTTTTTGCAAGAACAACTACATTTTAAAATCAATTCACACTCTTTGATATGTCCAAGAATATAAATATTTTTGAGCGTATGATATTCATGAACATCTAAAATCTGGTGTAAAACAAAAACTTTTACTGAAAATTCAGGACATTAGATAACTGATTCAGTAGTTTGTAAAGGTAACTGTATAACGCACTCATTGCTAAAGCATTGAGAAGCACAGAATGTAACCAGAAAAAAAATTGCCAAGTTGGAAAAATCAGTTTAAATGGTTAAAATCTTAAGAAATACTTAAGATTCATTGTAAGAAGTGACATAGTACTATGAGAAAATAGTACTAGAAAAGGATGTTAATGTCCTGTGTCAAGCAATTTAATATTTTTTTTCATAAAGTATACCCTAAACAAAAGTTAAGTTTTAGTACTGGGTGTATGGGTTTTAGAGGACACATTCCGGAATGTTTCTTCTCTATAGGTAGATGAGAGTTGATCTATTTGCTTACTAGTCTCCACAGTTGAAATGTTAAACCTGTTGTTTCTTCCCACTGTGATATTCTTATTTTGATTATTACAGTATGTATTTCTACCACATGAGATTTGTTTTCTGGTGATAGATGTTACATATTTATGGGTCTTTTGTTTACTGTGAAGAGCAATTATTATTTTTTGCTTCTGCTTAGTGATTTGCAATTCTGTTACTGAAATGATCAAGTATTTTTGCACAGATGTGAAAGAAAACGCATACAAATCCCTTTTGGTGTTGTCGGTGCAAAGGAATTAATGTCAACTATAACCTGTTTAATGTACTTAATGTCTCAATGTGTTGTGGATTAATGTGTTATCTGTTATAGAGAGCAACCCAGTGTATTACCTTTAAATGTATAGCATGTTGTCACTATGTGTAGTGCAAAATGTTGTGAAGTGAAACATAAAACCTGTTATAAAGAAATCAATGAAAAGAGACAATCTACCTGCCTATCAGTTTGTTGTTACCGGTTATGTAATTGAAACATGTAAACTAAGTGGCTGGTCTCTTCTGTATCTATTATTCAATGTCAGTTTATTCTGAACTGTACAATAATAAAATTAGATCAACACTGTTTCATTTTTCTTTATATGATTAAGTATAATACACTATGTGATGCTTTCACTACAACCACATACCCCTTATTGTAGAAATTCATTGGGCTGGATAGCTTGAACTACCATCAAACCTTAGAAGACTTGCCTAATAGTGCCTCTAGTTCAATTGTCTTGTTACATTTTCCTCCTTTGAAAAAATCTAAGAAAAAATAAGATGCTTCGATAAAGTAGAAGCTGATTAAAAGGTGTACTGTGTAGGGCAACTGTTCAACCTGAATTATTTTCAGAGCACTGAGACATTCTTTGAATAATTTATTTTTTTATTGTTGTATTTTATAAGTTGTTGTTTATAGATTGAATTACTTTATTAACCAAGTACTCTTGAAGACAAAATACATGTTGCAATAACACTTGGATCACTTGCTAAGTCTCGCCATGCATTTACAGGTAGTCTTCTACTTTCCTCCTGGAATTCATCTCCCAGATTTATGTCTGTTGGAGACTCATTTTTCAACCGTCCCGTACCCATTCCCACTCTCCCTTAATTCTCCCCACTTATGATGGATGCACATCCAAGTTATTTTTACATTTAGGTTTAAAATTAACCTTTTGAATTATGTAAGATGCATGACAATTCTTAAACGGTCATTCTTTGGCCTTCTTGTAAAAATGGCAAAAACAGTAAAATTAGCAAAACTTCAAAAACAGTTTAATTAGCCAGCAGCCATATCACCCTGCAACTCACAACTGGCAACCCACTGAAGCTAAGCAGGTGTGAGCCTGGTCAGTAAAAACTAAGGTTGCTGCTGGAAGAGGTGTTAGTGGGGCCAGCAGGGGGCGCTCACCCTGCAGTCCATGTGGGTCCTAATGCCCCAGTATAGTGACGGGGACACTATACTGTAAACAGGTGCCGTCCTTCGGATGAGACGTAAAACCGAGGTCCTGACTATCTGTGGTCATTAAAAATCCCAGGGCATTTCTCGAAAAGAGTAGGGATGTAACCCCGGCGTCCTGGCCAAATTTCCCGTTGGCCCTTACCAATCATGGCCTCCTAATAATCCCCCTCTATGAATTGGCTACATTACTCTGCTCTCCTCCCCACTGATAGCTGATGTGTGGTGAGCGTTCTGGCACACTATGGCTGCCGTCGCATCATCCAGGTGGATGCTGCACATTGGTGGTGGTGGAGGGGAGTCCCTATTACCTGTAAAGTGCTTTGAGTGGAGTGTCCAGAAAAGCGCTATATAAGTGTAAGCAATTATTATTATTATTATAATTAAATATATACATTTCTATCTACTGAAAAAAATGAACACCTTATTAAATGAAGACTGCATCTGCCAAATTAACTACTGTTACCTTAATCACTGGTAGTATTTTCTGCAAGTCTCAAAAATTTTACATAAACAAACCATTGTATAGTCTCATAATCTTAGAATAATTATGTCCACATATAACTCTTTCTAGTTTAAATTATACTACATGAGTACTGTCCTGCTTCCTTGTACTCAATGGATTATTGGAAAAAAATGGAGTTTAAATTCCATTTAAATTGCAGCAAGATTAAAATGTGGAAGCATCTTTATTTATTGAGGCTTTGGTGTAAATTTGAAAATCACAGGAAACTATTAGGTAGAAAAATAAATTAAGAAAAGTTTGAATAAAAGGAATTTGAGCAATCTTGTTTCAAAGGAAAAAAAATCCAGCATACAAAAAAATCTAAGAAAATACAACATTTCTAGATGCACTGTCTCTAACGTAAAGTTTGGTACAATTTATGATTCATATCTATTCCAGTGAATTATTTACCAGTATTATTACAGCAAGTTCAGCACTGAATTCAGTGACATCAAAATATTTCTGTACCTCATTTTATTTTTATTTTCAAATTACAATACAGAATGGCATTATAATGGAGTAATACTTTCCAGAAATACTTGTCAGAATTAACTGAAACCTAACATTCAGCTGAAGTGGACACATAGATCCAATATCAATATTTACACTACAGCCATTTAAAGCATTTAATTTAAACATCTCTTCATGTGCACTTGACAGATTTTTAAAAGATTAAAGCTAATTTCTCACTGTTAATCAGTTTACAAAAAAAGATATTACATCAAATACCAACAACAACACCACACACTGGATTCCTTATTGATTTTTTTTTTTACATTTTTAGATGTAAAGTATTTTTTACAAAAAAAGATCCCACTGAAATATGCTTTGCAGTTTACATCCTTCAGTTTCCAGACTTATGTCAAATGAGCTCTTTGTCTGAAGTCTAAAAACACATAAGCATATGTATACATTTCAGATAGTATATATTTACCTTATTTTCCCCCTTTGTCTTTCATTTCAGGAATAATCTATTAACAACCATCTATTAACACTTAGATGCTTTTTCCTGGTGAGGGTAATGGCAACTTGGAGCAAATCTCAGAAGCACAGTGTGCAATGCAGGACTAAAACTTTGATGAGCCTGTCATAGTACATACATACAGAGAGAATTCAGAAACCCAGCCAGTGCATTTAGAAGGTGGAAGGAAACTATAGCACACTGGAAAAATCCATGTGAGCAGAGGGAACATGCAAAGTCCACACAGAAGGAGTCAGTCTATAATTGAAACCAGAACTCAAGAGATTCCAGACAGCGGTACTATGTACCACTTATTAAAAAAAAATAATCACACACCATTTGTTCAAAAATTAAGCCAGTGATAAGGGACTGGGAATGCCTAACTACACTATGATTTAGTAGACTTATTTTGTTAATCAAATAGTAGTATTATTGTGTTTAGTTCAGGTAAAGATCTGATAACCTTCAAAGAGGTATTTCCCTGTAAATAGGTGTCTGTTTAACAAAAGCATAATAACAAAATACTAATTTTGTTTTGGTAAAATTAGGGATGTTTAGCTGATCACAATTGTTGTTCTTTTACAATAGAAAAAAAAAACACAGGACTGCCTTACAAGAAGAGAATACTGAAAAGACTGCAGGTGTTCCTGCATGCCACAAAAAACTAAATCTGTTTCTCACCAGTAACAGGTGGGAATTTCAAAATTATGCAAAACAACAATGTAAATGTAACTTTAATTTAAATCCGAGTGTTGATGAACAAATGCAACATTTATTCTAACACAGCTCTTCGACAACAAAAACATTATGCATCTTGTAGGGAAGAACTAGTGACATTTTCTGATGAAATTTCCATGGCTTCAACACTTATGTTCTCAGTCATATTAAGGCTGGAGGCTTCTGCGGTAATGGGGATTGAAGAACTGCCAGGGGTCTGTTCAGACATCTCTGCTGTGATACTTATGTCACTGGAGACGGGGGTACACACTGAAACAGGAACTGAAACAGGGCAAGCAACTGCAACAGGATTTTCTATGGAGACAACTGTGAAACCACCAAGCGATGCATGGCTAACCACTGCAATGGCTTGACCATTGGAGCTCCAATCTGCAGCGATGGACACGGGCAAGGCCTGCTCAGTCAAAGCTTCTGTGCTCACATTTGCTTGACTGAGTGCACTTTGACTAACAATGGCTTCTGAAATCGGCACTACCTTGTCCTGCTGTTTACTCACATCCATGTTACCTTGTTTCATTCTTCTCTTGTGGCCACTTTCCACATTCCCCTCCAAAACTACCAGATAGTTCTTCCATGGGGTTTCCTTGTCATGAGTCTGTTGATAGAAACAAACCTATTGTTTAAAGACAGTGACCTTTTCTCTATAATATATTCCAGGTTGTCATTGCAAATTAGAATTTGTTCTTAATTGATTTAATATGGTGAAGAACCTCTGGGAATTCTCAAGGGATGATTCTCGATTTATATCAATGATCTAGATTCTGGTGTTGTGAATTAGTCATGGAAGCAAATTATACTAAATTAGGAGGTTTATCAAACGCTGTAGAGTCGCAAAGGAAATTCTTGAAGATTTCAATCAAATTCAAGTCTGGGCAAACGTCTGTCAGACGCCATTTTAATGTAGATAACTCCATCCACCCATGTCATCAAATTCAGGGTGGCAGAGGATACTAAGAGTGTCCCAGCAAGCACTTGTCGTAAGGCAGGCTACACCCTGGACATGACGCCAGTCCATCACAGGGCACAAACAGACACAGACAAGAACACGTTAGGGACAATTGTCCCAGAAGCCAATTAACCTACTAGTATGGCTTTGGATTGTGTGTGGAAACTAGAGCACCCAGAGGAAATCCACATGAACACGATAAGAACATACAAACTCCACTTACTTAACACCACAGGTCCAGAATTGAACTGTGGTCCCCAGTGCTGTAAAGCACCAATGCTAACTGCACCACCGTATCACCCCTTAAGTAACTCATCAGACAGAATTTAAATCAGGGTATGTTAGAATTACACAATACATTAGTAAGATCTCATGTAGAATATTGTGTACAACTCTGGTCGTGATTTAATAATAAATAAATCAGTGCTCCAGAATCAGGTTAGAAAAGAGTGACCAGATACATTTCTGGGCTAAAATTAATTACTTACTTTGTTAGGCTTAAATTTCTAAATCTTTTTTTTGTTTTAAAAGGATCCAAATATCCAGTGCTAAATTCAGTACTTTATTCCACTGAATATTCAGAATCCTGCAAGACAGAGTTAAATCCCAGCGGACATCTTCCGAATCAAGAGTGAAACACACATCAAAGCACAGAAACTAAGGGGAATTGCTTTTGAAGCTTGGAAGAGGAGGCACATCTTCAGATAAGGTGTTGTGGGAAAAAAGAGCAAGCTTTACAGTCATGTTATGAAAACTGTTGCCATTACTTCATTACAGAAATGCTTGGATGAGATTTTTGGATTAATTAACTACTAGAAGACAAACATGATGGCCCAGATGGCCTCCTTTCATTTGAAAAACTGAAGGTTTTTATATTTAAGACCTTAACTCTAACCCAAAACACAAACCCGAATCTCACCCCATTACTGATAATGAATGTTCCAACAATAAGATGTAATATCAGACTCTTAAGAAAGAAAATGAGATACTTGACTCAATTCCATTATAAAAGACAAATGAGGTATTGGAAAGAAATGTCTAACTCAGTTTAACCTCCTACACCATTGTGCAACACAGGACACAACTGTTGTTAAGTTACAACAATTTGTAAGTATACCATAGCTTTATATGAAAACTTAAAATCTACAGATAGCTATACTCTTATCACAGTGGTTCGGAGAGCTGGTCCTGGAGGAAAATTGATAATTTTAATTCCAGGTAATCTCCACATCTTAAGTGCTAATTTAAGTTTTAATTGATCTGCTTGCTTGTGTACTCTTTAAACTTGTTTCGTTGGTCAGTTGTAAGTGTCAGAAATACTCTTCTTTCATTGTTTATTTGGCCACTCCTTAACTTGCAAACTGTGGATGGATTTCTGACTAAGCAGCTCTTACTACTTGATCATTTTATGGTGGAAAGACGCAGATAGGAAAGACACTCACACAGTGAGCATTTTTCCTTCTGAAGTGGTCCAATTTGAGGCAATTTGAGGCAACACACCTGAGTGAGGGTAGTTCTCAACTCAGAAATTCATACGAGGTTGCTACCAATTCCAAATCATGTTGACCTTTTAAGAGGTGAAAGCAAACCTGTAAATATGCCCTAAAAAGAATACTGAAATCAGCCTGCATTTAAGAACTTTGCTGAAACAAAAATGAGAAGAGACGATTCCTCCAGGAACAGGGTCGAGAAGTGATCTTACCATAGTATGTCTCCGAACAGTAGACTTGTCTGTGAATGTTCGGCGGCACAGCAAGCACATGTATGGCTTCTCTCCCGTGTGGATACGGTGATGACGCTGCAGAGCGTTGAGCTGAGTGAACTGCTTTCCACATTGGTCACAGCAGTATGGACGCTCCCCTGAAACCATAGATCATAGCACAGGTGTTACAGGCCAGTATGAATCCTGACAAAACACTCACCCTCAGTCATAGCAATAGTGTACATGGATTAACAGCAGGAACACTGGTTCCCACATTGGTTTTTCATTTGAAATTACACTGTATAGTAAGTCCCAATATAAATATGTAATTTCTTCTTAACACAGCAATTTATGATTTATCATTATGTATGATACCACCATTATCTTCTTTTTCAATAGCTACCTAAAGTGATTGTTTTACATATTGAGAACAGTACAGTATATGGTATCTTATTTTCATATGGTTTGATATTTATATTTTGACGTATTACCTGTATGCACTTTCATGTGCTGGTGGAGTGAGTTTCTTTGTGCAAATGCCCTAGAACAGACTTCACATTTAAATGGCTTGGAACCAGTGTGGATTCTAGCATGGTGTTTTAAGTACTCCTTGGAAGCAAAGCTCTTTCCGCAGTTCTCACACATGAATGGTTTCTCTCCTGTGAAGTAAAAGGTACAGTAAACACACAATTTAATAGGACAATTATTTTCCACTTTGGATTTTAAATCCCTAAATGTACATAGTCAATATTATATAATCAACAGTGATTTTCTCATATATCACTGTACCTGTACACATTATGGTTGTGACACTTTTATATTATTCATGCACTTTGCCAAAAATTATAAGGATTTTACCTGGACAGAGTAATGGGCAGATTAAATACTAAACTGAATGTACATTTAACAAGAATCATTCTCTACAGTGAGTGCAGATAACATGAAATTTGAAATTCCAAAAGAGTTTAACCTCACAAATGAACAAGAAGGCTCCAAAACCGAAACGTTATGTTTTCTATCTTCTCTTTTCTGCATAGAATAGACCTATTACTTGTTCCTTTACAGTACTATACTATTATTATTTGATTTGACAGGTGTCTAAAATACTCAGGCACCATCAACATTTCTGTTTGGAAAAGTAATTTAGTTCTAGTGATGACAGATACAAAACAATTTACCTATAAATCATGAATTAGTAAAGGTTACTACAATAAAAACACACTGGATGAGCTTGTTACTTATAAAAACAAACAAAATTAAAGTAATATGGGCCAAATGGCTTCCTTTTAAAACCTTTGTGATGTTTTATAAAGTGCTTGACCTCACACTTTACAATAGCTGTATAATGCTTTTACATTGTAAGCATTTTACCTGAGTGACATCTCTTATGGTAGGCAAGCATGTGGTTTTGCGTGAATCGAGCACCACATTCATCACAGGAAAACGGTTTTTCACCAGTGTGGGTTCTATAGGAAAAAATGAATTAAAGAGGTAGATTTTCAATTCCCTACAAGCATATAAATATATGATGAAATCTTAATAAATGTTATATAAAAAAGCAAAATGAATCTGATGTGGAAGATGAAATAGCTGTGCAAGCTTACTGTATATTCAAATTCCAATTGGCTATATTGACTTGATCAGTTAAGGAAAGTTTATTTCCTTAAACTTCAACATTTTTTAAATGAACAAAATAAACAATAGGATTATTCCAATAAACTTGGCTCGTTCTTGGTCTTTTTTTATTTTACATGAGTTTTAACAAATATGCTAACCACACAGTATTTTAATCTGGCATAAGCACAATTTAATTTACAGTGAAAGCCATATGATTGAAAGATTACACAATCTCCATTTTCATGAGGCTCAGGCCTCTTTTAGACCAGGCTTTAGAAAATCTAATTCACAGCATACTACAACATCAAACACTGTACTTCATACTAAAATCCCCCAGAACCATACCTGCGGTGTGTCTTGAGCGCGGACGTCTGGGAGAATTTGGCTTTGCAGTCTGGACACTCATATGGACGGTCTCCAGTGTGAGTTCTCTCATGAAGCATGAGAGCTGTCTTGGAGCTCAGTGCCTTCCCACAGATTTGACAGTAGTGCCTCTCTCCACCTCCCTCATGCACCTGCCGAATGTGCCTCTTCACATCCTTCTTGCGCTTGAAAGCCTTGTTGCAGACATCACAGGGGTAAAGCCGCTCGTCACTGTGGACATGACGCTCATGGATTTTCAGGTTGCAACGGTTAGCGAATGTCTGATTGCAGGTACTACAGCGATAGATTACTTCTGGCATTACACCGTGGCTCTTTTTGATGTGTTTAAGATAGCTTTTCTCATATTTAAATCCCCGCTGACACGTTTCACACCTGAACAACCCACCTCGCTTCTTCTTTTCACCATCTTCCAGGTCCCCGTCATTCTGGTTTTCACCAATCTCAAAGTCCACATCATAGAAATCGTCTTCAACAGGATCCTCATCTTCATTATCAGCCACATCGGATTTCTCCGCGGCTTCCGCTGCTCCGGTAACGTTAGCACAAACATCTCCTTTCCCGTTTTCCCTGTCATCCGGTTGTTTCACCCCAGTTTTATCAGTAATGTCCACTGTTGGAGGTTGGCCTGACAGCTCATCTGCCACCCCCTGCTGGTCCTTCAACTTTCTGACATATTTTTTTTTAGGAATGTCTACGAACACTTTGCGGCCTGCAAGCCTTGAACTTAACCTCCTGCTCTTCATTTGCTCATCTTTCTTCTGCTCCCTTTTCTTTTCTATTTTCTGTGCCGTATTTGCTTTTTCATTCCCAGTCGCTACAGTACTTAATGCCAGTTCCAGGGGGTTTTCTTTTAGAGGAAGCAAACCTTCTTTTGTGCCAGCTTCATTTTCGACATTTTGTGATAGGTTGTTTGCTTGTATTCTACTTGCTCCCTGTAAATCAGCAGGTTTCAACTCATTCACCTGCTCGCAGGTATCCACCAAATCCTGGCATTGCAACAGTTTCGCAATCTCGAGTATGTTGCCAACTCTACCCTTTTCAACTTGTACTCTGGAGGTGTAGACAAATTCAAGGAAGCAGGTGAAATCAGTAGCTTCCATTTGCTGCAAGCAGACTTTGGAAGATTTCCCGTTCACCTCATCTTCACTGAGGAAAAGCTCTTTGAAGAACTTACTGGTTGCTGCTAGCACCGTCCGGTGGGCTTCAAACTCCTCCAGTTCACCGTGGAAGTCCACTTGAATGGTAACGTCACATAACTGTCTTGAGAGCCGCAGTCTGTGCATCTCATTCAGCACATTTTTATGGTAGGACTCTGAAGTTAGCTGAACAAGAGTGTTGCTCATGTTTTGTCACTTCTGGTTATAAGTAAAAAAAAATCAAACTTGTTAAAAAGTTCATGTTTACTGTAAAGCAAATGTAAGTTTGACTACCTGCCATATTCCGTTTTCTACAGAAAATGTTTTCTATTATTCCAAAACTCTTTCAATGCATATGCATTCATAATATGAAAGCAAGCATATGCTAATCAGCTTGCTGACTGAAGATCTTAAACCTAACAAAACATAACATTTATCAAACTGTTTAAGACATTGTGGATTAGAATGTCTTTCAAATTAAACTATGTGATCAATTATATTTTCCAGACTGGTACCACGAACAACATCATGCTGAAAAGAGATGTAATAAGTATGTAACGTTATGTGTGAAATATATGAGAAAATGTAGTATTAACGATCTATTTCAAATAACATCCAGTTGCACTGAAATTAGAGAAGTTCAAGTCAATAACGTACCAGTTTTTAACTCAATGTTGAATCGCAAAAACCCTAATAATATGTTAGTACTACCTTTACGTTTTTACTTTGTTATATATAGTTTCTTTATTTTATGGGTTTTGTAATTATTTTTAGAGCAAACTATTAAACTAATTTTCACTAAGCCCTCGGATACAGGTAACTAGGTAATGTATGATGCTGTTTCATGCGTGCCTGATGAGAGTTAGCGATTTTTGATGTCACAATTACCTGTAATACTGATTGGACCTGCAGCGTAAAAAATAACCAGCGCAGTAATGGTTCAAAAAAGCGATTCCTTAAACATTAAAACAAGCTGGATATCGCCCAGCAAGAATTTACAGCCTTACTTAGAAATCATAAAAGTGGTAACTGCAAAGTTGAGGAGTGTTTTTCACTTGGAAAGCATAATGTCATATTCTGTTATCATAATTAATTATTTTAAAGCGGCGCAACATCATAGTATACACGATTACTTTGGATTATTATTAAACATAAGAACACTTTTTATTTTTATTGCAGCTTATACATTGTATCTAATTCATATCCTCCTGTTTTTTTTTATATTGCTACATTGGCCAAAACAATGGCTTTTTGTTTATGCTTTAAAAGTTACAGGTGCAACTTAAACGAATCTCACTTCACCCGTTAGTTGACAACTACAAGCTACAGTGCATATAAGTGCAGTAAACGAAGACCAAATGAAACTGAACCCAGCAAATACAAAAGGGCGACATTACCTATATCATTGCATCTGCAGTTGTAGCAGACAAAAAAACGTTTCAAGTCCACAGGCCTAAAACTTTGAGCATGCATCAACACAAAATCCTTAATATTTCGCAAATATTAAATGAATCCATTGCTCATTCTAATCTGTTGCCAATTGTAAATAAAACTTTTCAGTTCTTTTTTAAAGAGCAAACCATGACGTTGCTCTTCTGTCAAAACAACAATAGTAGTAAAATCTGGGATTTCAAGTCTGAAATATTTTGCAACCTCAAGTCACTTTTAGAAAAAAAAATCATCTCATAACACTGGTAGCAGCGAAAAGATTATGCTCTCTAGAAGTACTGGGAGCACATTTTTGATTTTCGGTTTCTTACCGTAAGCTCGGTAAAATGGCAGCCCATCACAATCTTCAGCAATACCATGAAGTGTATTTCCTGTAAAAATTGCACCCAGAACGCCTTGGTGCCTTTATGTAGCAGCCATGTTGGAGATGGTAATGTGAGGTAACGCTGCGAGTGCTTTCCAAACATGGCTGCGAAAGATTGGAGAAAGGCGGAGTGGGGTTAAAAAAAAGCTGTTCAGGAGCCAAATATACATTTCTTTGAGCAGATCGCGGAAAATAATAGTGATTGTTGATTTTCTACATACATGACCCCACTTCGAAGAAACAAAAGTTAATCTATTACTAACTAGTACTATGTGCTGATATATGTTTTAGATTTATAGTCAGGGTTGAATGTGTAATGTGAAAATGGAAATGTAAATTCTTAGATTTGCCTTTATGCCTTCTTACACCATAAGCTTATTTTATAAAATAGACGTTTTTCTTTGAAACGGCATATCCTGTAATATGACTACTTGGTCTCCACTCCATATGCAGTAGTGGGTTTTGAGAAGCCTCTTTCATTGATGGTTTTACTCAAATTATGCATTTAGCATAGCAAACATTGATTTAAGAAAAACAAAATAATCACTCTCGACAAAGTATTGAAGACAATTTTAATTTGTTGAATAAATCACAGTACACAGACATGTTCCAACTCCAGCAAAGTGCATTTAAAATAGTGACATTTTTACCACTTCTAATTTATCGTGAACATATCACAATTATTTTACAAAAAACACCAGAATAAAACTTTTGTTTTCAACTTTATTTAAGTTGTTTTTTTCCCCCACTGGAGTTGCAAAGAAAAAACATCACAGCTGTGTTCGTTACATTTTCGTAAGACTAATACTGTATGTCCAAGACAAGAATTCAAGTTCAACTCAGAATAACGCATTTACTGTGCTGTCATATTCTTTTGCTTAGAGAAGGCATGTTTTTTACAGTCAGGTTTTAAGAATTAACATTAGACAAACTGTTAATAAAAAATCTGTTCCCATTTAATCAGGAAAATGCAGTGCACTCCAAAAGTATTTGGACAGCAAAGTAAAAGCTGTTTTGCTTTATAATCAAGCAATATGCATTTGCAATCAAAAGATTAATATTTATAAATATAATACTTTTGGGTTTTCCCATACATATAGTCGTATTAGAACAAAACATACTTTGTATTCAACCCAGTGATTTCAAGTATTGCAACACATTTATTATAAATATAATTCAGTGTGTAAAAATCAGTATTTTGCTGCCTAAATGTCTGAGGCAATAACTGCCCTCACCCCATTAAGTTCACCAGACTGTGTGTAATCATTTGAGATGGTTTTCTACAGCCATTTTTGAGTACCTGCCTAATCTTGGGAGTGATCCGATGTTAATAATTTTCTTCAGCATGTAAAATGCACAGTCAGGTGGAAAAAAAATTCCAAAGTTGCCTCACTGCAATTTGTGTTATAGGAACTAATAAAACATAAATCATAGAACAGAACATTATGACATGTACTCTTATAAATTGATTCATAATTAGAAACTGTGGCCTTGTCAAACCTAATAAGGTTGCAAAATAGTACTAAAGCTACTTAATTTTTCAAATTGCTCTGTTAAGCAGTCAATTAAGTCTCAAAAAGTTCACAATATTTTTCAGAATTTATACATTGTCAGAATTTGGCCTTTTTAGGTAAAAAGGTAATATCCTAAGAAGCTGAAGACTGAAATAGATTAAAAATAAGCACCTCTTTATGCACAATGTACAATTCACTACATTCATCATATTATAAAGCTATTTACATTTCTGTGAGAGTAGAAATATAGTATTTTAGAATTGCAAGCTACTATAGTGCTATGTATTATGAAGTGTTTGAACACTGGGAATTCTGTTTGAGAACTGCATGACGTTTTTCATTTTTGTTTTTTTCTTGTTCTTCATGGGCTTGTTTGAGGATGTCAGCAAAATCCTGATTAACAGGGCTGTCCTCTACATAGGCACCTCCAAATGTTTCTATCTTGGACCAGTTGTGATCCTTTTTTGTGGTGAGATCAATCACATAGGTTCTCCACTGTGCCTTTCTGTCATGAACCTAAAGATTCAGGATTAAAGAGGAAGACAGTTAGATTTGCAACTGCAGAAACGAGATAAAATGAGAAATGCAATGTTCAACAACAAACGTCAAAGCGTTGAAGTCACCCAGCTATGTTCAAAATCTATTTAATAATCAGGAGCACAGACTGACAAAAGTATCTGTAGGCTATAAACAATAAAGAACATCTGCTGTAGTGATAAGGTAAAGCACAGCTTTACTACACTGTTGTTTGGCAAAGCAACTGTAAAAAACCTGAGGAATACATAAAAAAGGTCATGTTTAGAAATACGTTCAACAGATATTTTTTTAGAAAAACTGAATTTCATCCAGGGCTGGCACATTGGCTAGCACTGATGCCTCACAGTGCAAGGGCCCTGGGTTCAATTCCAGACCTGGGGTGCCATCTGTGTGGATTTTGAATGTTCTCCCCACGTTCGCATGGGTTTCCTCTCACAGTCCAAAAACCTACTGGTAGGTTAATTGGCTTCTGGGAAAATTGGACCTGGTGCGAGTGTGTACATGTCTGCGTGTCTGACTTGCAATGGACTGGCGTCCTGTCCTGGCTGTATCCTGCTTTGTGCCTGTTGCTTGCCAGGATAGGCTCTGGCTCTCTATGACCGTGAATTGGAAGAAGCACTTATAGAATTGGTGAAAGAATGTCAGCCAACTTTAATAATGGACAACATGCTTATAGACATTACACAGAAAGTATTGCAGGTGGGTATATGTCCTAAGGTTTTTGAAGTTGTCACATTGCTGAGACAGGCCGACAGGATATAGAATTCCACACACCCTTCACTGCTTTTATCTCCGATTTGAAACTGAATGTTGGCCACAGTAGGGATTAACCTGTGTTGCTGTGAGTTTGTTGGTAAGGCTTTTGAGACTAATAACAGTTGTACCGCGGTAGTACAATCTTCTGACTGCAAACACTAGTAGCTCAGTACCCAGAATTCCTTCAGGCAGTCCATCTAAGAATTCTTCCAAACTAACAAAACTGAAAGGTGAGAACGGCCTCTCACTTACTGAACTGTATATCTGCTTACATCCAAGTGGCAGAACATTCAAACAACCTGTGGGCTTGAGGACGCTTATTTCATTAAAAAAATTTACTTAATAATGCAGAAAAAAGAAATACAATATTTATGTTGTTAGAGTGGGGATCTGTATCTGCCTGTAAGCTGAGATGGAGCATGTAAAAAGTAATGCTGTACCACGCTGAAAAGTAAAAATGAAGAAAACATGTTTTGGATGTGGAGGTGATTGATTTATATAAGGTAATGCTTAAATTGTGCCTAACTGAAGCTTCAGTCCATTATTTCTATAAGCAGAAAACACAAATAGATTTATGTTATGCCTGGCATTTCAATTTGAGAAGTCTTGTCAATTGTTTTCTAAGAAGAACACTGTAGCGTTATCCATCCAGCGTCCCTTACCGCCACATGTCTCCTCAGAGTGGACATGTCCGTGAAGCTGCGGTCACAGGCTTTGCACTTGTAAGGCTTCTCTCCTGTGTGAATCCTCTGGTGACGCCGGAGAGCTCCCTGCTGAGTGAATGTCTTCCCACACTGCTCGCAGAAATAAGGACGAGTATCTGAAAAAAACATTAAAAGTCTCATTTGCAAGTTTTCAATAAAATCTTGATTTTATACAAATTAAATAAAGGGTTAAGATACTTAATTGGCCTAAGATTAGCCAGTTCCTGTTTTGATGCATGGGTTCAATGTTCATTTTTCACATAAAGTATTGACAATAGAAGTCTGTTGCTTTAACATTTGTGTATAAAACACTGAACACAGCCACTCCTAATTACTATTGGTACTGTAATAACTGTTAATTATCATCATTTTTAGACGTTTTACATAAAAAAATATTCAACCTACTGCAGCTGAGAATCATGTGGTACAGTTACAAAATGGTGTTATGTTTCATTTTTCTAACAAGGACATGTATAATGTTGAATGACTAAGGCATTTTCCTTACGTTAAGGAGATATTGAAGAACTGCTTGTTCAAGAACTTCAGAAAGAAAATGAAGTAACTGGTTTATACTTCATGGTGATGAGGGTGTCATGAGTTTTTTTTTTGTCTGTGCAAGACTTCATTAAATTTAAGCAAATATAGGGCAAAGAGCAATCGGAGAACAATTAATATATGAATCCAGAGTTAACTGTGAAATGTTACAAAGAAGTCGAAAGGCCTCAAGACCATATTTACAGCCCGGTGACTTAGAATTAAAGAACATGAGAAATGGTAGAAATAGGATGATGCCAATCATCCAATTTCAATCTTGTTTCTAACATCTTACAGCCAGCCATTTCTTAAAAGCGTCAGTTTAAAAGAGTGTTTAACTCCCCTGTTTATTTTTGCTACTGAGTGTGAAATATTTGTCTAGTTATCCCCATCTATACCCTTTAGGATACATACTTGACTCCTATCCCCTGCAAACTTTATCATATATTTTTAACTAAATGCACACAATACTAACTTCATATTTTATTCAAAACTTTTATTCATTCTGAGGACTTCTAAAGGTAAGTTATATATGTTACAGTACATGTTAGCCAAAGAAAAAACTAAAGAAAAAATTACATATGCTGATTACATATGAATTCAGACCCTTGAATTCAATATTTCGTGAAGCACCTTGTGCAGCAACTAATGCCAAACATTTTTTAATTTTAAGTCTCTATCAACTTTGCACGCTGGCTTATTACAATTTTTGCCCATTCTTTTTCGCAGGTTTCCTCAAGGTTTCTTAGGTTGTTTAGGGATTCATTATGGACAGAGGTCTTTTAATATTTCCAGAGATTCTCAATAGGAAAGTCAGGACTTTGAGCCACTCAAAGATGCTCACATTCTTATATTAATGCATTCCAGTGTTACCTTGTGCTTTGGAGCATTCTATTGTTTAGAACTTTCACCCAAATTTTAGGTCTTTAGTATACCAAAACAGATACTCCTATAGTACTATGCTCTATCCATTTTCCTTCAATCCTAACATGCTTTCCAGTCCCCGGGAAGGAGAAGCATCCCCATAGCATAATGCTGTCACTTCAACACTTGACTGTATGGATGGTGTTGACTGGATAATGTTCTATATTGGGTAACATTTGGCATTTAGACAAAAACATTCCAATTTGGTTCCAATTCAGTCTCAACTGACCACAACATGTTTTACCACAGTTTTTGCAGGATCACTCTGGTTTGTTGCAAACTCCATGCAGGCTTTGAGATGGATCATTTTTAGTAATGGCTTTCTTCTTGCCTGCTTACCATATACTGTAGACTATTTTTATTACATACTGTATTGTTGACTAATGTACATTTTTACCTCTGAACTCAGCAGCACTTTCAAAGTTGTTGTTGGCCTAACCCCCATTTCCTTTTTATCTGGTCAATTTGATGGAACAACCTGATCTAGACAGATTCTGTTTCTTTATGACTGAGGAGTATTCAGAGACTTTGATACTTTTGTGTGTCCTTCACTTGATTTTAAAGCTTCTTAGTTTTCACGGTTGAGCCCTTGTTTCAAATTCACTAGCTGACCAAGGAACCTCACAGAGTTAAATGCGATTCTGAAACAAGGTGAACTACTATTATAGCATAGCAGACAGAGGCCAGTCAACTATTTGTGTGGTTACTTACAGTAATTTGATTTTCCACACTTCAGCCTTCTCGACTTTTTCATTTTTCTATCATAATATCTATTAACTTCCTTTTGTTATTTAATGTTTGAAGTAGCCTGTGTATGTGACACATATTAATTACTATTTTAAAATGGCATGACCTCATGCTTTGAAGAAACAAAATGTGAAAACTGTGCAAAGGTCTGAATATTTTTGTAAGGCATGTGTGTGCTGCATCATGCACTTTTGACCAGGTACTCCTACTACCAGCATGCATCACGTTGCACCTATGAATGTTACATTTTATTTAATGTGTTTACCCAGTCATTAATACTATTTTCCCCCCTTTTTGCTATTACTTTGTTCCTTACCCCTCCTATTTTCATATCATCTGTAAATTTAACTAGCCTTGTAGTTTAAAGCGCAATGGGCCTAAACGAAATCACCAGGTCAGATCATGGCCTACATCCACCAATTTAGAAGTTGTGCCCTTAAATGACCTGTTCTCAAAACATGGGAATGCATTTCTGTGGACTCCTTTGCTTTTGAGAGTCAACCATTTATCAGGAATGAAATACTGTATGCCATGTTTTATGCCTTAGTGTTATCTACCAATTGACACCACTGAAAAAAAGGCTAAACAAACCTGAATGCACTCTGCTGTGCTGGACATAAGACGCACGAAGACCAAACGCTTTCCCACAGACTTCACACTTGTAAGGCTTGGCTCCCATGTGGCATCTTTTGTGACATTTTAGGTATTCATTCGTAGAAAAGCTCTTCTCACACACATCACATTTATATAGTCGCTCACCTGCATAAATAACAGCAAGTATATGTGTTGTTTAAAATACTTAGAACAAGTGCTGAACACGTACTTAAATTGGCGTGTTCCTATTTTAAATAGAAATACACCAGTCTTAACATTTACTCTGTTTTAAATATTGAGATCGTACGGATTTTCAGTAGTTTCCAATTAACTTAGTTAAAATTAGCTTCAGTAAAGAAAGAATGTAACAAAATAAAAAGGAAAGTTGAATTATAACATTGCAATAAATCTCACTAAGGAAAGCATCACGCATGCAGTTTTAGTGTGGGACAACATTTTACACTTTTTTCTCTAAATCAATTTTCCTCAGTGCGATAGAGACGAGACGTGAAAACGGAGTTTGCTGAGGAAGGTAGAGAGGCTGTGAATGAGAATTTTACCTGTGTGAGTCCTACGATGGCCATTCAGCTTGCCTTTGTCAGAGAAACTGATACCACACACCTCACAAATATATGGCTTCTCTCCAGTGTGACACCTGTGTTCAAGGTGAAAACACAACTCATTAACAACTGTCACTCAATGTAAACATTTAGAAAATTGCTAATTTTCACTTTGTTTAGTTACATAACTTATTACAGTGGGTTTACTTAAAATTATAGCTAATTGCTTATTCGTAACAGCACAATATTATGAGATGTGGATAGTCACAAACCACTGACTAGATCTGAATTTGGATTTTTAAAAACTACTCATAAAACTGAATTTTGGCTAAACAAATATATTGAAAATTCAATTAAATTTAACAGAAGATCCATTCTACATACTGATCACATTAAGGAGAATTTGTTCACAAAATGAGCAACTTAATTCTTGACAAAAGGTTCAACAAAATATTAGTTATGCTTAAACTGTAGCACAGTTACAGTAAATGTCATTTTGAAATAAGTTTAAATGGAAAAACAGTAACATACTCTTAATCCCTCAACTCTGAAGCAAAGACATTTCTGAGTGATTTTCATACCTTAACTATAGCGTGGAACATATATATGCATATAAAGTCATGTTAGGAAAAATGACATCTATTCTGAATATATCCTTTGTCATTGCAAACCTTACAAAATGGCAGCTATCACACATTCTTTAGAATTCTAATCAGTTCAAATACAAAAACCCTTCACTGCCAGAGTCACACAAAAGCTTTTAATATATGAAGGGAAAAAGAAAGTCCAACTGAATTCGAAACTAATAAGCACCTTAATTCTTGGTCAGTCATCCCTGATTTATATCCTTATAAGTCTCACAAGGAATATCACAGTTAAAACAAAATATGGTAAAACCTCAAAAAATCACTTTTAAAACATGGAATATGAGGAAGGCACACCAAGGAAAAGTAAAGCAAAAACACTGTGAAAATTATGCAAATTTTAGTGGTAAATGATCATAAGGGAACACAACCTGCAGGTTTTACATGGTGATGAACAGAACTAACCTCATGTGGATCTTGAGCTGCGATGGTTGAGCAAACCTGCTGTTACACACAGAACACTGGTATGGTTTCTCTCCAGTGTGAGTCCTCATGTGAAAGACGAGAGCTGTTCGGGAGCTCAGGATCTTCCCGCAGACGGAGCACAGCGGCCTCTTGACCCGGCCTTCATGTTTGCGCACATAGTGAGCGCGGACGTCCCTCTTACGCTTGAAGGTGGCACCGCAGAGGGTGCAAGCGAACTGGCGCTCCTCTGTGTGAACGCATGCCCGATGTTCCTTCCAGCAGCTGTAGTTGGCAAAGGACCTTCCACAGGTGTCACACTTGTAGAATTTCTCCGGTTGGCATTGATGAACCTCCAGGTAGTGAGCCACAAACCTCCTCCTCAGAGTGAACTGGCTTTCACATTTATCACATTTGATGACATACCGTTCTTTTTTGGATTTCAGGACCAGGGGCTCTGACTCTTTTTTCTGTTCCTCTTCACTGCTGTTCTCATCCTCCTTGTGATCTTCCTCGAAATCTGACCCAGAACAGGAAGGATCAACATCTTCTCTTTCATCATGATCATCATTTACATCACACTCACCATTCCCCCCTTCTATTAGTTCAGGTGGACTATGATTTCCACTCTCTCCATCACCGTGAGCCCCATTTTTATACAACTTTACTGCATGTTCTGCAACACCTGTCCCCCTCACATCTGTCTGGCCGTCTGTTTTCCTCTCATGCTCACAGTGTAAATCAGTATCTTTTGTTGTATCTGCCTCCTTTATAGTACTCTCTTTTTGTGTTGATGGTGTACTACACTTTCCTTCAATACCAAGTGTCTCATTACTGCAGACAACAGTCTTCTTATCGGCTATGTCATAGATTTCTTCATCGTTTACAGGTTGTCCATCATCTTGTACAATATTGGCTGATGCATCATCCTCATTTGAAAGAACATGTTTCCAGTAAACAGGTTTGGACTTCCGCTCTTTAGCACATAGATGAATTTTCCTGTAAGAAAATTAAGACCTATAGTAGATCAGAATATTAAAACAAAGAAAATATTGCACGGTCATCAAAATTTGAAATTGTTTTTATACCCCTGAATTTCCTGTTATCAGTAATCTTGGTTTACATTTATACATCTTTTTACCATTAAAGTTATTCATAAAAGATACTCAACTTGCAGGTCGTAGGCATTTGGGCAAATGCATATATCTGGATTAAGAATTGGTTTTAATCGAAAAATAGGTAATACAGATAGGATAATACTCCAATCGGGGTTACATAATTAGTAGAGTATCACAGGTACTTGATCAATCATTATATC
Organism: Lepisosteus platostomus; assembly: GCF_059453375.1. Classification (NCBI taxonomy): domain Eukaryota; kingdom Metazoa; phylum Chordata; class Actinopteri; order Semionotiformes; family Lepisosteidae; genus Lepisosteus; species Lepisosteus platostomus. Next base: position 40,478,510 of record NC_142613.1, read on the forward strand.
AATAATAAAGATTCTGTTATAGTTAGTAAAATAGTTAAGATAGATGCTGATACTAAAACAAAAGAGCCAGAAAATGCCGTAGAAGCAGCAAATGAAATTCAAAAAGATTTAGATAAAATTCAAGACTGGGCAAAATCCTGAAAGCTGATGTTTAATAAAGACAAGTGCAGAATAGTACATATAGGAAACATAAACCTTACTCTATATATATATATGCATGCATAAATATATGTGGATAGAGTCAATCTAGACTTAGGTGTGTATCTAGCGCACAACGTGACCCCGGTCTTAAATCATTTTTAGCTACTGACATGACTGAAGCCATTTTTGGGGCTCTGCAGCATACTGAACTTCCAACACATCATCCCACAGAGCTGTTTACCTCACATGTGTGTTGAAGGAAGATTTCTGCGCAAAGCTGGCAGCACAGTCTGTGCACTTGTATGGTTTCTCTCCTGTGTGAATTCTGATGTGGACGGTGAGTCCACCCTTTGAACTGATGGTTTTGTGACAGAAAGGACAGACCTGGGGCTTTCTCTTTTTCTCATGAACCCTCCTGGTGTGGTCGTTAATGTCTTTGGGGCGTTTGAATCTCTTGTCGCAAACGGTGCACGCGAACAGGCGTTCGTTGCTGTGGACTGTCATCCTGTGCTGCCGCAGGTTCTGATGGTTTGAAACTAGTTGGTTGCACATGTCACAGCTGTACTTCACTAACACGCTGACCTTGTGCTCTCTGCTCATGTGCCTCTGGTACTGCTTCACAGAGTTAAATTCCTTACTGCATTTGTCGCAGACATAGGTTTCTTCATGCCATTTCAGCACCCTTCTGAGAGGCTTCCCGCCTGCACAGCTGGACTCCTTTTCCTCATGCTGTGGCTTTCTGACAACCAACCTTGTTTCCCACCCAACTGGGTCTTTCAAAGATGTTTTATTTTGGGAATCATCACACCCCTTCATGTCACTGTCCTTCTCTTTAATTTCTGCAGTGTGCGCAGATGGTTGTGAGACCATCTTATGGAGCTCCCCATTCTCTTGGCGTTTATCTTCTTTGAGCTTTGTGTCTGAGGCCTGGTCTAAGGATGAGCTCTTGGATCTCCAAAGAATACCTGGTGGAGATAAATCCGACTTGGTCGCTAAACACTGACCAGAAATGGAGCCCACACAAGCCTCAAGAAGATCACTGCAGTTTAGCTTCTCTGCCACTTCTTTTAATCCCAGCAGTTTAGCTGGTGAAATCTCCACTCTAGCCGTGTAGATGAATTTCAGAAAAGCAGCAAAATCCTCAGTGCTGATATCATGCAATGTCACAGTGGTCATTTTGTCACCAGAGAGCTCCTCGCTTAGAAACAGCTCCCGGAAATAACTGCTGGAAGCTGCCAGGACAACTCTGTGGGCTGAAAACTCCTCATGGACGCCATTTTGTTCTGTATGTACAATCACATCACACAGATACCCAAACTCATATAGGGAATGGAGTGCAGTGAGCAGGTTAGCAGCCATGCCTTTGGATTCCATGGTGATTTTAATAGTCTCCATTCTGCCAAAAGAAGTACAAAAAATCCACAGGTTATTTAGGTTATTTACAAGGAAAATAGGATTTTTGACAACGCACCCTATTAATGACGTGAACACCTTCAAAACAATATACTAGGATTCCAAGTGACAGAATAAGTTCAATTAGTACAGCTTTATTTTTAGTATACAGTCTGGTGTACTTGCATTCAGACTAAAAGCCCCATTCTTACTAATATATATTTTCTCCACTTCTGATAAATCAGAGAGATTTCTACAGAAATAAGAAATTACATCCAGTGTTTTTAAACAAGTTCATTTTCTAGACTTTTTAAGACTCTGTTGCCACAATGAAAGTGTTTAATATAGTTAGAAGAGATATTACTGTAAAATAAATGCAGTTTAACAAAACATTTATCACATTTAACTAATTTATTACCTGTAACGGAGGGTACCATTTGAAGTGTGTGAAACTACAAGAGTCCATCTTACAACATCCTTTATCATTTTGGTTTTCGCTCCTATTTTAAGTCCTTTTTATTTGGCAGAAACTAAATCTCTAGACTGAATGGATTTCTTAAATCAAAAAATGTCCTTAAGAATATTTTATAAAACAACAAAAGAAAAGCTATAATCAGCATTAAAACAATTTGGAACAGTAAGTAAAATATCACATGCCACAACAAACACAATAACCCTGAATGAACAGTGATGCTACTTATTATTTTAAAGGATTACACATAGTAACATAGTGAAGTCTGTCAAGAACTACCATTTCCAATTAATATTCAGATTTTTGTCCTGTTTTATTTTCACAACAACCATTTCCTTACCACCTTATGAATTCTAGCCAGTTAATTGAAACATTAAGAGTAAAGAAGTTATTAAGATCATAAAGACAATATCACGGACACTGTATTATACATACTGTATATACTATATAATGTGCACCGTGTGTTGTGTGTATAGACTACCCGTGCAAACACACTTTCAAAACATACTGTATATATAGTAATATACTGCATTTTATGCAGCTGGATACACGTTAAAACAATTTGGAAAATCTAGTCACAAGGCACCGAATAATACTAATTATTAGGTACCCCACGGAACAGTAAACTTCTGTAGTACTGCATTGTATGTCAACTTGTGCAGGTTAGTTTTTTGTCTGTCCCCTAATCAAAAACACAGTCCTTTCAAAATCATTGCTATAATCCACACACTCTAGCGCATTATTTATATATATAAAAGCTTTGCACAAAACTTACCCGTTTGTTATTCTAAGAATATCCTTCCTTTCATGAAAATGAATGGAAAAATACACCTTCGCTAATAGTGGTGTTCAGTACCGCTAACGCGGTTCATCCACGCTTCATTACGGCACAGGATGTGAACGCATGGTCAGATTACATATGTTAAATTTCAGTCTCTTTACAGTAGTCTGGTTACGTTCAGCAGCGTCGATTTGTATGCATTTGGATGTGCAGAAATCCTGCTCTGCTGTTCACTGTAACCAATTGGCAAACGTAACCTGCCACAGTGTGACTGTGAAAGCAATCGAGGAGCCTTAATGCGACTGTAAGTGAAAGTGAAAACGCAGTGCAGCAAGGCCGCCACACACGGAAGATTTCCGGGGCAGCGTTGCTTTAATGTCCCCGTGTGGAAATGCTTGAGGCTGTGATTACAATCTAAACCTACATTTGCCGTATTCTCAGTCACCAATCAGAAATGAGCTAGTGAGAGGTCACAGAAGACATTTTTACGACGTTAGTAGTTGTGGCAGGCGGCATATTCGTATAGCAAACTGGTTTCACATAAGGCTTTGTGGATATAATGTTCCAATAAAGTTTTTATACGAAATAGTTATTTACGTAGTTTACTGTAGGATAGTAATATAACACACGATTTTGGAACCTGTCCATTTTTACAATACTATTGATATTTACTTTACAATTTACAATTTTTTTTGAAGGGTTGTTTCACTAAGGCGAAACCTCACCATGGGCCATAAAGGTGTTTAATTCAGTTACGCTAACATTTTCCGAAACTCTCTTACCAAGTGGTTGGAAAGGGTGTTTGAAGGTAATCTCCGAATGCTGATGGAACACGTTTCTATCCTAAAACGAATACAATAATTATAATTGTTTTAAAAATAATTTTGTTTTATAAGGCTTATACAAATGTATTTGAACCAAGTGAAAATGCTAGGTATAAAGGGTTTTTTAATATTTGGTTGGAGTTTATATTAAATGAGTTGTATTTCACAAGTATTTTTATTTAGGACTGCACATTAGAAAATCATGAAGTATAAAAATATACTTTCAATGTACTTTGCAACAAATCTATAGAGTCATTTTAAATTTCTTAAGGTTACGTTTTAATTAAAATGTTTAAAGAGTTTAACTATATTTTGCTTCTTTTAAGTGACCACCAGATGGCGCGCAGGTTACACTAATTAGGGCAAACGCAAGTCAGTTTTTAAAATCAATTTATTTTTTTAATACAAATATTTTTGGGATAATAATACTAATAATACTACTAATAATGTATCACACCTGAAGAAGGCTCCACGGCCGAAACGTTGTGTTCTCTTTCTTTTTTTTTTCAGCATGGAATAAACCTATTGTTCCTTGGCAGCCTACGCATGCTGACACAGCTACAGGTACCCACCTGAAATACTACTAATAATAATTGCTTACACTTATGTAGCGCTTTTCTGGACACTCCACTCAAAGCGCTTTACAGGTAATGGGGACTCCCCTCCACCACCACCAATGTGCAGCATCCACCTATATATATAATATAATTTACTTTCTTAGACCATAAAGGCGTACAGTTAATGTTTTAGAATCTTGGACAAACAGAAGACCTTTATTAGATCACCCCACTTCTTATTTCTAGACAGACAAGTTCAGATGTATTGTTAATTCTGTTTTGACAGGTGAATAGCTTATCTATTATTTTGTATTGTAACGCAATGGGGGCTCAGGTGGGTGCCCTTGCCGCATTAGGTCGGCCCCCCACTATCGGGGGCTCGAACCCGGGACTCCTCCGTCGCTCTGAGGGACTCAGCCCGGTGAGCCAAAGAGAGATCTCTCTACAGCCCGGTAGCTGTAGTCCTGCTATCACAGGGAAGGGCGGTGACGTCACCTGCTCTGGTACGCCGGCTCTTACACAGTACCTGTCGGCCGTAAGCGTTACAGTATGAAATAATAAATCAATTTTTATTTATTATTTCATACAACAATCCACAAAGCTTTGGGAATGCCCACTGTTTTTTTCATTAGTTTTCATATTGTTAACCACAGGCCTTTATCATTAACATATTTCATTTGTAAATTTTAATCTTAGAGCTCTGGCATCAGCTCAATCAGAGTTGAGTGAGATTACTTTAATCAGCAGAAACTCAGTGACATTTCAGATAGTTGAACAAGTTTCTTTAGGAATTATCTTTGATCCTTGGCAAATTCAAAATCCTTCTGTGCATGATTAAACCCTTTTTTCAGCAAGGCACACATCATACAGTAGAACAGATCTGATTCTAATTTCTAGTGATTTTGTCCAGATACTAAAAGGGCTAAATGCTGGACTTTTATTTCTCTATTAATGATGCAGTGTTTGAAGCAGCAGCTAAACGAGGAGCAAGAGGAATTTTTAGAACTGAAAACTGAATTTCCTGGACATTAACTTCCCACATGATCCTATAGCATGATATTGCCAGCAGCCATATCACCCTGCAACTCACACCTGGCAACCCACTGAAGCTCAGCAGGTGTGAGCCTGGTCAGTACCTGGTCAGTACCTGGATGGAAGACCTCCTGGGAAAAACTAAGGTTGCTGCTGGAAGAGGTGTTAGTGGGGCCAGCAGGGGGTGCTCACCCTGCGGCTCATGTGGGTCCTAATGCCCCAGTATAGTGATGGGGACACTATACTGTAAACAGGTGCCATCCTTCGGATGAGACGTAAAACCGAGGTCCTGACTCTCTGTGGTCATTAAAAATCCCAGGGCGTTTCTCGAAAAGAGGCCAAATTTCCCATCGGCCTTTATCAATCATGGCCTCCTAACAATCCCCCTCTATGAATTGGCTTCATTACTCTGCTCTCTTCCCCACTGATAGCTGATGTGTGGTGAGCGTTCTGGTGCACTATGGCTGCTGTCGCATCATCAAGGTGGATGCTGCACATTGGTGGTGGTGGAGGGGAGTCCCCATTACCTGTAAAGCGCTTTGAGTGGAGTGTCCAGAAAAGCGCTATATAAATGTAAGCAATTATTATTATTATAATTATAAATCTACTGAAATAAGTGCCACTCTTTATTAGAATTCTACATTTACAACCTTTTCATTATTTATTATACACCAAGTGTACAGTATATACTGTATGTAATATGAATGCTTATCTTTAGAATTAATATAATTAAAAAGGAACATTGATAATTATTGAGCTTTTATGCATGGCCTGGAAAATGAAATATAAAAACTTATTTTTTTCTCCTGTGAAAATAATACCACCTTTTAATCTCCAAATAATAAGTACAAAATATATTTGTTGTTATTTCTTTCATCAATAATTTTCACTAGAAGCAAAATGTATTGTAGAGCAAAAAGCTTAGACAAATTTCAGTGGTAATCTAGACATTGCAAACACCTAGCAGATGGTTTAATGTAGGGAATGCAGTAGGTTGCAGGTAGTAAACACATAAACTATAAATACAAACTGGGAAAAGCTAATCGAGAGGAGACTACTTCTGAAAAAGTCGTAGGTGTTTATTTTGACATCATTTACATCTTCTAGCTGCGGGAAAGCAAAAAAAAAGGTAAACAAAATGTTGAGATATGCAGTCAAAACCACCTAACTTAAATCAAGAGATATTATACTTAATTGTATAATGTGCCAGTAAGTCCTCATTTTAGAATATTGTGTACAATGCTGATCATCATGTTATAGAAAAGGCTTTGCCTATCTGGAATCAGTCCAGAGAAGAGCAATCACAAAAATCTTGGGGCTATAGGAAATGTCCTGACAGACTGAAGGAACTGTTTTAGTCCTGAGGAGTTTGACTACAAGGAGGCCTGAGAGAAGTATTCAAAACTCTCAAAGGCTCCCACGAAGTCATTCCAGTGGACTTCTTCGATATCAACAATGAAACAGAAACCAAATGACACAAGAGGAAGCTATGTGGAAGTGTATTGAAAACCGAGAACAGAAGGTCATGCTGTTGAAGACGATACCTTGGCTTGTTTCAAGAAATGACTCGATTCAATCCTTGGATCAATTAGCTGCTAACTTCCAAATAAGCAAAATAGGCCAAATGGACTCTCTTTTGCAATTGTTCTTAAAGTCACTCCATTGATTGCTACTGTAATTTTCTCAAAAGTGATTTATACTGTTTATTACAGTACACCAATGCAGGTGATGTTAGATGTATAGGCAATATAAAATGAGTATTGTAAAGTATTTGGGGGAATACAGTAAACCCTAATGTTTGCCCCATTCACTGTCTTAAGCGATCATCTCTCACTCACAGCATATATGTTTTCTACAAAACAACCTGGTTACATTGCTGGTGGTGAATCCCATAATAGGTTATTTGGCTGACAGTCTGTTTCCACATTCTACTACCAGTCAATAAGTCAATCATCCCTACCTGGGCTTCATACTCCTGCGCAGCTGCACTGAAGTCAGGGCAGATCACTACTTGTCTTTGCCCCAGTAGCATATACAGGTTCTGCATCACCTCTACAAATACATTTTTCTGTGACGTTCTTTAAAACAGCATCATAATTTTAAGATTTCGGTGTTAGAAAGAATGAGAATTGATGAATGTATTTTAAATCACAATGAAAGTAAAATGTGCACAGTAATATGTAAAACCTCCAATATACAACACAAACTAGACCAAATTCCCAGGTACTGTATGCGCAGCAACATAGGAAAAGAAACGTCTGCAGTGAAATGTCAGCTGTGCAAACTGTACTTATTCATTCGTACATCACATTACATTAGTCATTACAGTGACTAGTGAGCAGGAAGGGCCGCCTCACGTCACAATTCTCACAAACTCTTGACAACATGGCGACTATACAGTACAGTACTTTCACAAAGTTCATGATTTCGTGTTTAATTCAGAAGTAGTACAATTTTGTGATGGCACTAGGTGGTGCTATTTTATTTTAGCACAGTGCATCTCAACTGCCTGTGGACCATCGCTGGTCCCTGAAGCAATGCTGTCCAATCCTTAATGGGTCCTTACAGACAGAGCCAGACAGGCATCATAATGAGTGAAAGTGATTTTTTTTCTTGCATTTGTATTTAGCCTAACTGGTCCTCAAATAAGGAGCACCTTATGGAGCTGGTCCCAGGTACACAATATTGAAAAACACCTATACTGTGACCTCCAGATTTATTCATACCCCAGGTGAAATAGGAACAAACTACATCAAAGAACAGAAATATTAACAGATTAGATAGTGCCCAGACTGGAACTTAATAACATTGCACAGAGCAAAGTCAAATTTGTCATATATTATTTTAGGCTGAGGAATAATTTTTGTTAGATAGTATCTTCAATTGAGGAGGCTTTAAAGATAGAAGACATGATTCTGCCATTATTACCATCTCCTCTGTCTGAAAGGCTGGGAAATATCACAGGAAACAGGAACATCACATCTATGATCTATACACTGTTCCCCTCCCTGGATAAATAGATTTATATCTCAAAGGATACATGGGAAAGGGATTTAAATTACACCTCTGAAAGTGTTATTTGAAAATCTATAATTTCAAATATATTCTCATTTTCTCGTAATACTAAAATCCGGGTTATTCAATATAAATTAGTACATGGATTTTCATTTTATAGTTTAAAGATTGTTCTCTATGGACAGAATAAAATCCAGTATTTGTCAATACTCTGCTCAGTATGTAGTGGATAGCTACATAAATGCTTTCTGCTATTTCTCAACAATTATTCAGTTTTGGAAGAAAATGCTACTTTCTATATCTGTAATTTTAGACTTCAACATTCCCATCTCCCCAGTCATTTTGTTTAATTGTTTAACGTATTATCTGTTGTACTTTGGCTATTCTCAGTATTTACTTCTGTCTCTCACAAGAGCAAAAAAGTTTCTATTACTTACTGAAATGAAAAATCCAATATTTTATTTATCCAATGGCTTAAATTAAAGGCTGAACACTAATTTCTTCACAGGCTGCATCGTTACAGAATAGAATGAGTGAATTTAACACTATCCTTTTTTATCTCTTCTATGTGAATCTATGCTGAATCCTCACATTTCTGGAAATATTACCTGCCCATATATGTGGAACTGTTTTCATATTAAATAAAGATACTATTACCTCACACAGTTTATATATTGTGTATACTGTATATTACACAAGTACATATATGGTTTTACTCATTGTGATTATCATTGTTTAGTGAACTGTCTTCTGGAGTTTGAATCACAAATGTTTGACTGGGTTGAGGTCTGTTGATTGAGATGACCAGTTGAGAACATTTATTTCATGTGCAGTTAACCATGTCTTTGTTGATTTATGGTTTAGATCATTGTGATGTTGGAATGTCTATTTTTGGCTGCTTCTGAGCTTCTTGGCAGAGGAAAAAGGGTGGTCTGTCAGAATCTCCTTTTATGTGCTGGACTTATACTGGAATATAGGGCACACAAAAAAAAAAACATGCTGTACACCAGCGTATTTCACAAAGTGTTTTCTCCTGGGGAGCATCACCTTTTCAACACCAAACTTAACGTTGGTGAGCATGTCCAAAATCTGTATTTTTATTTTTTGTGACTATAAGATATGGTTGACATGAAGACAATTGTCATTCAGTAGTTGGGCAAATTCAAACGGCCTCTTTTTGTAGTTTATCCTCAGAAAATGTTTCTTTCTTGCAATCCAGCCGTTAATGCCACATTCAAAAAGGTACTGCCCAGTGAAAGTTTTCAACACTTTGAATCCTGAAGTTGCTAATTTATGTTTGAGATCTCAAACTGTTGTCTTTGGATTTACAGTTGCCTCTTGACCCACTTGTCTCACTGCCTGTGGGGGCAAGATACACTTGCGTGGTGGGGTTGCTACTATACCACTAGACCACATTTTTTAATAACCGACTGCTGTAGAAAGTGGTAAATTCAGCCTTTTATATATTTTTATAGCCATTTTCCAACTTGTGGATTTTAATTATCATTTACCTGTAGTCTTTTGAGAGCTCTGACCTTAACCATTCTGATAGCCTCTTTTATTTTATTGACAGGAATGCTTAGATGTGTAAATAAATGTGACACATTTTCTGGAATATGATTATTCCTACAAATTATAATAAAATCATAAATAATAAATTACACACATTTTCTAGGGTGCTTCACAGAGCCTAGATTGCATCTTTACTTAGTATCTGTATAATTTTTCTTTTTACAAATTTAATCTTTACACAGTTCCCCTGGTCATTCAGATTTCTATTGTTTTGGACACTCTTTCACACTTCTCTTTCTATTTTTACTGATTCCTCAGCCTTTTATTCCTGCCGCTTCCCTCATTCTCCCACACACCTGAAGAAGGCTTCAGAGCCAAAACATTGTCTTTTATACTTTTTTTCAGATTTTAGTGCGGAATTAACCGCTACTTGTTCCTTTGCCCCTTGCACACTGATGCAGCTCCACACTCCAACCTTGGTGTATAATTACTTCTAACAAAAGGAGAATCAAAGAGAAGCACTCACAGGCAGAAAACTTCACAAGTTAATTCAGATTGTCAGAGTAGCATACCTTTAGTCTGAAATCTGTATTAATCAAGGCTTTCTAATGACACTTGGAAGAAATAATTATTCAGTGTATTCAGAGCTACTGATTAACTAGAAGATATTTCTTAGTAATGTGGGTGGTTTAGAACTTTCTTGAATTTGGAAGACAAAGCATATAGAGTGGGATAAAACTCAGAATACTCCGTTTTCCCTCCTTGATTACATAATTTATCAACATAAACCAAAGCAGTTTTAGCTATAATGATGTAGCGGCGAGGCTTATTAATAAGACAGAATAAAGTGTTGCTGTTCTTTCCCAAATGAGGCCCCATCTCTCTGTTCATCTCTGTGGTGCAGCCACAGAGAAACTATTCATGCAGGCTGATTTAAAGATGTTTTCTTTTGATAAGGGACAGCTCCCAAATGGGGATGCACTTAGCTAAGCCTGGCTATCATGATCAATGGTCATCCATTGGCGCCTATCTGTCTAGGGAGTGCCAGATGGACATCTGGACTGCATTCCTAAGTGTCAGGAGTAAGTGACTCATATCTCACCTTGATCAACCAATCAGGGACTGGTAGGGCCAAGTAACCCACGTGGGACTCTGATGCCCATGGAACTTTCAGCCAATGAACGAGCTGAAGTTCCTTCAGGTAAAAACAGGCAACACAGAAGGCCTGAGAGACTATTTCGGACAATTCTAAAGGGAATTCAAAGGAGAATTCCAGGGCAGGAAGGCCCAGGAGCAGAACGCTCCCAAGGGCAGGACATTCTCGCAGCGCGCCTCCTGACCATCCTGAGACTCAGCCCGGACAACCACGGAATGGCCAGTGTGTCCGAGTGCCAGAACTTTCCTTTGTTCTAAGAGTCTAGAGCGGAGGTTGCCAGAGAGTAACCAGAGGATCCACCCGAGGTTAGCACCAGCAGCAAGCCTCGTGGACAGGTCGGAACTGTGGACAGCTGAATCACTATTCAGAACTAGCTCTTCATCAGGAACGAACCGGTCCTCTTCCTGACTTGCTGGGGCCCACAGTCATCTTTTCTCCTGTGCACAAACTCTTGCTAGTTTCAGCCAAAACTAACTAGCTGGTCTTCAGAGAGCAGCGCAGAGCATCAGCAGCGCACCGTTGCAAGCCGCACAACACAGCCTGGCACGGAGCCAGAGAGCCCGCAGGAGATCTGAATCCCCAAAGAATGGATGAGTATTCAACTTCAACGCATTACTGCTCAAGAATTCAATTGTTAGCCCAACCAGTTGATATCAATTTAATTCCTAAGAGTTATGTACTTGTTTTGAGTATCTAATGTAGAAGTTGTAACCAAGTTCAATTACGAAACGGTCTAAATGAATGATATACTGAACGTATGTCCTCTTGATATCTGTAACACTTCGTAACTGATTGAATATATACCTTTTGTATTCTGATAACCCTCTCGATAAGATCTGTTAGGTTTACATGCATAGTCTATGTATTAATAAATGTATCCTTGTGTATTAGTACCTGTGTGTGTGCGTTGTTTGAGTTATATCGCATGGTTGGATTCTAAAGCCATCAAAAGAATCAATTTTGTGATTTACTGCTACAATTAATAATTGTCCCAGTAAATGCCCAAACCCTACAGAACTGGTGCCTCGTGAGAGCACACTACAATGACATAAGAGCTTTCTCCACGGTTATCTTTATTTCTTTTTTTTTTCACTTTTATGCACTTACTTGTACATTTTAGCTAATCCTATTTCTACTTGTTCTTCCATTTTCGGTCCTCTTGTGATGGAGAAGGTTGCTGCTAAGCTGTTATATACTGTATCCCGTAGTAATTAGCAGCAGCATCAGAAATTACATGGAAGCCTCCTTTTATGTAAAACATTACAACACTTGCAAGGATGTCAGAGCACTAGGTTGGGAAGTGTTGCCTTCGTGGACCTTCCAAACAGAAGATCCAAATAAAAATATGAAGATAAATACAGCATCAATAACAAAAGAAACAGAACATTTGATGGTAAGATACTGGGAAGAATTTATTTACCTGAAATTCAAAGGCTGGGTATGAAAAATGTTGAGAAAATAAAGCTAGACTGACTTGAGGTTAATGGAAAGAATTTATATCACCGTACTGTTTTTTTTATTTCCTTCCAGTTCTAATTTCCAAACAATTTAAACAATACTAAGCACATTTAGGAGGAATTGCATAAAACATTTTTTGCAAAACATAACAAGAGAGAGGAGACGGAAAACACACTTCTAGATCCTGAACAGTACACTCTGTCCTGATATGAGTGAAGACATCATCCTTAAGGGGGCAGTCTTTGCAAATAGGAGTCAAATGGAACTGAAGTCAAATGTCTGCCTTTGTCAGCTCAGAGTAATGTTTTAGTGACTCCAGTCAAGTTAGAAGAACAGAGTTTTTGACCAGATAAGAGCTAACAGTGACATATTCCGGCTTGAAGGAATGTCTGACATTGATATGCTTAAAGAACAGAATCTTTACAGTTTTCAACAGAGAAGACCTTTTTCAAGTATTTTTCCTGGATAAGGGTGTCTGCAAAACATATAAATAAGAAACATTTTAAAATTCGTAATAGATTGGTTATTAGAAAGTGATGTCCAGACATGATAGATTTGAGTTCTTTTACTTTAGATTGTTTTTTCCTTAGTGAAAATTGCTATATTTTATAGGTTCAAGGAAACGTTGTGAGAAAGAGACAATGTAGAGGTATGTTTGCTTATTTATTGATTTTTCTACTTAGTTTTGCCGTCATGGCTTGAGCAATCAAGAACAAATGAAAATTGAGAAAGATTAACCACATCACTGCTTAATGAAAATACTGTCATAATATATTAGGAATGCATAACATGGACTAGGTCCACTGACCACTGAACTGGAAGATTGACAAAAGGAGATGTAAAAATGTGAAATAAAAATATTTAGATGTAACATTAACATATCTGAATGGTAAAGCAAACAATCCAAGCTGTCGTTATGCAGAGAAATTTGGTATTCAGAAATACAGAAACATGGTATGAAGTTTTACCAGGTTTGAAACTGCTCTTCAATGCAATCACTCTTCACCTCCACTTAATTATCGCAAATTAACACAATTGTCCTTTAATCTCACAATTTCCTGTTAACAGAGCTCTTCTAGTTCTGATTCTTCTTCTCCTCAACCATTTATCGATAGTGGGCTTCAACAAATCACTGTCTTGATTGCAGAGACTAGAACAATTACTAGTTACTCAGTGTCTCCCGTGCAGCCATGATTTTGTGAGCTGGCAAATTGTTGTGCAGCAGTATACCACCTGCTTGCATTTACTTCATTTTCCACAAATGCCTTTATACAACTGGGCCAGGAAGTCGGGGCCATGCTGTATTTGCATGCAGTTCCAGCACAGTATACAGTCTGCAACTGGTTACCATGGTAACATGGTAGCTATTATTTTTAAGTGTAAAGATGAAGATTTTAAATCAAGTTTCCTTTAGATGATTTTCCATTTTATTTTTATAAGAAACTTGGGGGCAAAGGGGAATTAAAAGACAACAGAAACCATTTTCTGTTTGGGGCTATCATCTTTCTTTCTTTTCAATACAGAATTTGAACAGTGTTTATTTCTTACCCACTACTTTTTAATATCTGACATGATTCCTGATATGTTTTATATTACTAATGGTAGAGATTGGCTGATTCTGTATTATAATTTTATTATTCTCTGCATGTTTATTGGCAGTTATGCCAAGATCAGGAATGGAAAGTTGGTGCTGTAGTAGAATCCAGGAATAGCAGATCGGTTCTGCAATCGGAACAGGTAAAGGTTGATTCCATGTTGAAAAGAGAAGAAAAGGAAACAATGTTTCTGCTGTGGAGCCTTCTTCGGGTGAGGTTGTGTTTCCTTTCTTCTTTTTTCAGCATGGAATTAACCTTTACTTGTTCCTTTGCAGCCTATGCATGTTGACGGAGTTACCTACTTGAACTACGTCAGTTCTGCAATAGTAGAGGGTAGATTTTTTGCAAAAATCATGGAATTTGTGTGGCAAGAACAGTGACCTCACAGTGCAAGTATGGTGCTGTGGTATCTTTCGAATGTGGTTTTATTAACCTAGAATTGTAGGTTTTGTGTAGTACAGTATATAATTGATTATGGCCATAGTTTTCTGGAGCAGGCCAAGCTGAAGAACTTCTTTGGGCATAAAAATGCCTAATGCATCTGTTGTGCTGATTCAGTTGCAATATCTTCCATTTTCAGTAGCCAGGTGAGACATAATCATCACTGTGTCAGTGTTAAAGAGTTCCAGCACACCATGGATAATATTTTATGTTGTGTCTAACAGAAATCTTAAACTCTTTTATAAGTTCCACCTCCTATATCTTGCCAAGGCAAAGTTTATTCCTAGACTGTGTCAAAAGCCTGGTATACAGTATTTTACAGATTCTTCACTGACTCATGGTGTCAGTGTGGATAAAGAGGGTCACCTTTACCTTCTGCATAAACCATGTGATTAAGAACTTGCTTTGCACTGTGTCTTTCCTTCTAGGCTTGCGCCTGTTGGTCAATTTTTGTCCATTATCCAATGACCCTGGAAAGAACAGCATGGCATTAGTCATCAACAGATGGTTATTTGAACATGAAATTAGGCATGAGTCATAAGTCTGTGCAACTTTCAATATAGTACATACTTTGCACAATACACACAGTCTAAATATACAAGTTGAAGTTTTTTACCCCTTTGAATTCCCTTTTTAAGGTTTATGTAACCAAAACAGATGATTTGAGAATAGTTAATCTACAGTAAAATGAGAAGGCAAAAATGGATTTGATACATTGAAGGTACTATGAAGGTGTTTCTTAATCAGATTGATAAGACATCCTGCAGCTGAAAAGTTGCACTAATTTTTACTACATCATTACAATGGGTCAAGTGCTGTCTGCTTCATCTTCTTACCAAAAGAAAATACCCCTCATCCAAGATAATGCCAAGTATCTGTTTAGAAATAATATCTGATGTTACCAGATTGACCTTGTGCAGAAGTGGTATAAAACTGAAAAAAAAAAAGGTTACAAATGAAAGCAGGACATTTTGTGGCCCATTTGGGCACATGGTCACATGGAAATTCTATTGTATTTAACTCATTTGATTATTAGCAACTAATTGATCTGATGATCTCATCCAGCCATTTCTTGAAAGTAGATGTATTTGGCTTCAATAACATGGCTTAGTAACTTATTACATGCTCCCACAACCCTTTGTGTAAAGAAGTACCTCCTGTTCTAAAATTTAAATGCATTTCCACATACTGTAGTTTCCAAATTTAGCCTTTGGTTCAGGTTCGGGTTGAAGAAGTCCAGTAAGTTGGCTTTGAGGATGCCTTTGAGGATTTTGAATACTTAAATTAGGTTATATTGTATTCTTCTCTGCTTAAGATTAAAACAATTCAGTTGTTTCTTTAAGCCTCTCAGTGTAGGACATTTCTGGTCCCAAATGTATCTAGTTACTCTGGTCTGGGCAGATTTCAGAGCAGGAATATCTGGTTTTTAATGTTGTGGCGTATAACAATGATGCACAACCATTTAGTTTCTAACCAACATGATCATGGGCATAACATGCAAACACCATGCACATAGTACCCCAGGTCCAGAATTGATAAAAGAAAAGGAGTGTTAGGAGTGATTTTTGAAGATACTGTTCTCTGAGACACAGCAACCTCCTGGGTAAAGCAGGTGAAAATCCAGTTTTTATCATTCATGTACTAAAGGTACAAATGACACGGGTATCAACAGTACACAGAGAGACAGGGAACATAGCAGAGGGGGAAGTATAACACTATACTGTACAGTATAGTATTAAGGCACAGGAATTAAAACTAGAGGAGTCAAGAGTGTCTGAGTCTATATGAGTGAGACTCAATAAGTTTCATTCTAAAGGTCTAGTATTAGGAGCACACAGTTGATCACTAAATACAGATGTTGATTATAATTCAACACTGTGTAATAAAAAAAATTGTGTAAAAAAGCAAGGTAATCTTTTTTCAGGGAAACTTTAGATTTACCCACTCACAATTTAGGAAAATTCTATAGGAATTACAGCAGCAGAAATGGCGGACATGGTTAATGATTGGTTTGTTAGTACAACTACAAGAGTAAATTACTGTAATGTTCTGCACCTGTCTACATTGATATAAATTAGGAAGATCAGTGGTCTAACCTCAAAAAATGAAAGTATCTGTAAGTTCTGTAAAATATCTGTACTCTCTGTTTTCTGTCAAGTAACATGTACTCAATCCCAAAACATATGAATTACTACCTTAAATATACAATAATATAATATTTTGTATTATATGGCAATATACTGTAATAAATATAACTATATTGTAATATAAAAAAATATGAATTAATTTATCATAACTCATCTGAAAATCTATATATAACAACATATTATAATCTACCTTTTATATAGACTTTTATAATCTTTATAATCTTATATAATCTTTTTTCCATAGTGATGATGCTCCACTTCTATAACTCATTCAGTTAAGACAAGTAGCTTGATAATAGATGGGTGGTCTTACTTCTTGGTCTTATCTTCAGGAACTCGACACATACAGTATTTCTAGTATGAAATTAGTGTCAGGGTGAGATAAACTTGTCTAAACACATGCATAATCAGGTTTGCAGACATCAAGCAAAAGTGAAATACCCTCATCCACACTATAAAATGATGACCTCCACATGAATGTGACAGCGAATCTAAACTGTATAGCAGCTCTATAAATGTACCACTGAAAAAATCATATTGATCTTCCCCAGTGCGAATATACCTGCAATCTGTTGTTCAAAGGTTGCCGGTTCAATTCCCACAGCCGACAGAGGAATCCTACTCCATTTTGCCCCTGAGCAAGGCCCTTAACCCCAGATGCTCCAGGGGCACCATATAAATGGCAGTTAAGTTCATTTGAATTTAACTGGAGATTCCTCCTACTGTGCAAAAATGCACCTTCATTGATACAACATAGTATACTTTAGTTTATTGGTTTCTCAATCAGATCTACTGTATATACTATGGTACAATTTGCCTGATTACTTCCCATATTCTATAATCAGTCTCATTCTAAAGTATCTTTTTATTGTTTCATGGTAGGACAATTAAAACCAACTATTTAATAGTCTTTGTCATAGTGTAGGTACAGTACAAAGAATTTAAAATAGTTTCCAAGTACAAATGCTAGATTTTATTTTAATACCTTTTATTTGAAGCCATATCAGGTGTAGGGTTGTCTGCCAGAAATCTTTTTTATTGATACAGGAAATCCATTTTGCCTTGCATTACCCTTAATGAGTTCTGCGAGCGAATGGCCTCTTCCTGTGACTCATTCTGTGCTTTGTGGACCGGAGATTGTGGTTTAGTGTTTCATGTTGTAAAGTAATCACTATGTCTGCATTTTCTTGCAGTAGCATTAAAGAAAAAAGTTACATTACATTATAGTTTCCTTTCTTAAAACAAAAATAAGGATAGGTTTCTCAGAGTGACTCTTTCCTCTGGTACAAAATGTGCTCTAAAATTATTTGTTAAAGTTGCAGAAGGTGTGTATACAACAAGAAATAAGATTATATTGACATGATATTATTATGTACTTTTTCATTTACACATAATCCTTATATGACTAGTTGCAGTTTATTTATCATGAGGAAAAGCACTATGTATTAAATATTATATGTGATGTTGTTTTGTCTTAGCAGTTACCCTTGTAATAAAATAAAAGTACAAAGCACTGATAAATCATACTTTTATTGAACACATTCTAAATAAAGGCCTCTTAGATGCACACTGATTTGAATTTTAAAGTTACATTTTAAGTTTAAAGGTTTTTTTTCTGTACCACAATTATAAAAAACAGTATATGGTAAGAAAACAACATGTCTACCTGATAACAATGAAAACTATGGCAGTGTTTGATGGCATCTGGAATCAGATTAATTAAGTTATTGATGAATTCATATAAGTAGTCTTTTGACTATAGCATACCTTCATTAAAAGAGCTCATACTATGCACATTTAGTTTAACATCATACACTTGTGTTGAAAGAAAGACTCTAAAGACACTAAAGAATAAACTTAATTTTCTACATCCCGAGGCATGTGCTTGTACCCCACACTGTTATGAAAGCACTGTAGCTTCTAAGCTCGTTGTTAAGACATTTTGTTCTGTTTTGTGGCACACAAGGCATTTCTGTTGAACCCTTGAGCAAAGCACTCTTATTTAGATTGCTTGAAATGCACAGCTGTACAAATGTGTACAAATTTAAGTCACTTTGGATTAAAGCATCTGCCAAATAAATTAATAATAATAAGGCAGAGACAACTATAGATTTAATCCATGTCCTTCCTCATTTCCCTGATGAAATGTGGAGGGTATATCTGATACAACAAAGTACTCTAGTTCCTAGTGGGAAGTACTGTTGTTTCCTGTTTTTACCAAGCCAGGAACATGCAAGCAAACCTCAATAACCAGGTCTGGCATGCCCCATGCCCCTTTCTACATTAGTTATACTGTTGTGTTTAGGTTAGATGTACAGTTATAGAGACATGAATAGAGCCAAAGCAGGTTATTCAAGTCTAGCACATTTGAAAGATGTTTTATTTATACATATTAAATAATTAAGATGGAATTTCTGAATATCAAATTAATGAAAAGGTGTTGTGGGTGCTTTGATATGCCAAATAGGAGCAAACATCCCCACAGAAACCAGTCTGTAGTTGCATATCCTTAAAAAGTAAAATGTCTTGCCCTTTCTTGACATTCTACTCTTTCTTTAACTGCCTGTGCAGAGAATAATCATAACAGGTTTATGGGCACAAGATCAAGCATGGGTGTTACAGAGACTGAAGGTGTTTGTGTCTGGTTCTGCTGTATGGAAGCCTATGCTTTAAGTTATTTCCTTTTGGCACAGGTTCATATAAAACAGATCAGATTTTCATTAAACTTTCTGGGCTTTTCATGTAAGTGTCCAAGTTGTCCTGTTCTGTGACAGGACTGGTAAACAGCTGAATGCCGTTAAAGGCCTCTGCTATTTTGAATAAACACACCAGTTGATGATTAGTTAATTATTTAGATAATTGATGATGAAAAAGAACATATCACATTGCCAAAGGTGAATCCTCAGTATGTCCACAGTGGTGGTTGGACTTTTAGTTGCACATTGTGTGTCTTTACTTGTGTGGCCTACTACTGTAAATGCTTCTTCAATGTACTTTTTAAGTATATTGACGTGACACTCGCAGTGCCTCACACCATTGATTGGACCTGGGAAAGGTGTTTATGGTGCAAGGACCTCACTTGCCACTGGGTGGAGTGCAGCAAGAAGAACTTTGTGCAACAGCTCTAGAACCCTGACTTGCATGCTTTCCTGCTCAGGGAAGTTCCTATGTTGAGACCAGAGTGCCACACAGTTTTCTAAGAAGTGGCTGAGGGACTGATCAAGGAAGCAAAAGAAGCACGAAACGGTCGCCAGTTGACACCAAAGAAAAGATGTTCAGCCCAACCCCAAAGTGTGCTCTAAGTTTGGGCAAGATAAGCTCAACTTGGAATGTTTTCATTGAGAGGGGAATAAGGGCAGAGAGTCAAACAGGAAAGTACCAGAGATGCAGCTATGCACCTACGTTTACATGACCAGGTGGTCACACTTCTTCAGGTCCACATGCACTTCAGCTGCTGAATCAATTAAAAGAGATTTAACTTCTTTTGACCAGGGCCTGGCTTTTACAGAGACGCCTAGAAGACCAGCATGATGCTCTGCAGGCCTTTCTGCTGTCAGAAACTGCCAAATCTTCTATACTTTCACCAAGCAATGCCAAACAAATGGAAAAGACTGACAAGAGTGCATGAAATTGGCCAGTGGGATGATGGAGAAGAGTGAGGCACTGTAGGCTTAAGGACAACAAAGAAAGAGCCTGGAGTTCAAGGTGGCTGAAAATGACTATAGACCAGACAGCTGCAGTTCAGTGAGATGAGGTTTGTTTATTTTTGTATATTCTCGTGTTTTTGTATGGTCTCAAGGGTGCACCGTTTTCTTCCTGTCTCCCAGTGACACATTAACTAGGTCTAATTTTCTGTGCTAAATTCTCTCTGTATCTATGGCCCTTAATTGACTAGTGTCCTGTCAAAGGTGAGAAAAGTCCTGTCCTCTCTGTTCTACCTTGAGCCCTTTGGTTCTGAGATTTTGGTTGGGTGTTGGCTTTACTCGGTTGGAAACAAAGATTTTTTTTGTTATGATGTGATCAAATGTATGCATGAAATTATTTTAAAATAAAATCAATGTCATACATTTTACATCTTTCTTGACTATACCGAAAAAATAACATTTTGACTCTGCTGGCCAATACTGTACGTTCGGAGGGCACTTTTATCAGGAAGGTATTTTGATACCTGGAGGATGGGCTACAATGCAGGACACTGAAAGGAGCACAATAGCTGGGTTTCATTCAGATCATAAAAGTACAGCATCTGAATATGCAACCCAAAGGCAACAGTGATGGTCCATAGTACAGGCATAAACACCAGTTTCTAAATTATGGGAAGAACAAAAACCTCTCCTTCTTAAAACCCTTCTCATGTGGACAGCATGGCATATGCAACCAATGTCTAAAAAACTAACATGTATAATGGTCTCCAGTCTTTACCAGTTTCATATAGTTTTTTTTAAATTAACACAGGCATCAAATTCTATGTTTAAAAAATGAAAATAGTTATTTCTATGATATATTCTTTGCCATGCTAGAGTAAACATCTGTCAACACTCTCAAATTAAGCCATTAACATCTAATAGCTTTACAATACTTTTGATTTCCTGATTGCCTCTGCTACATTGATCCATGTATCTGTGCTCCAGGCAAGACAGCATAAGACACCTCTAGACTGAGTGCAGATGTCAATTTTTAATTAGGATTGTAATTTGGAGAAAACAGAATGCCCATTGATGTATGCAAGTTGCACAGATTTACATTGCCATTATTGGAGTAAAAGTATATGTACAGTATAACCTTGAATTCTCATTTTTATGAAACATATACTGTACATGCTCTATTGTAATACATATTCAAAGGAAGTAAAATGTATTTGATGATTAACATATCTGAAATAGGCTACATTACTTCCCCAAAGCTGAATGTAAACTGTTCTGTATGTAATGAAAGTCCTTCATATTTTTCAAGGATAAAGTTTTTTTTATGCCCATATTGGTTTTACCAGTAGTTCCACATGACAAATGAAATTTTGATACATGAGATTGCCACTATCACAAAATAAAAATCCCTATTAAACAATCCCACCAATTTAAATCAAATATATATTTTTTCAATCTTAAATAGGAGAGGGCAATCACAAAAACCTGGGAGGGATTATGTATGTGTAGTTACAGATTAATTTAGCATCAGTCTTGTTATTATTCACAACAATATTAGTGACAATGATTTAGAGCTTTGTTTGCAGAAATTAATCTGAATTTCAATGTTCAGGCTATATACTGTAGTAACTGCAAATGGACATCCTTAGTCAGGAGAAGAAAGATTTAATTTTCAGAAATGAAAATCTAGAGAGAATGCAGAAATAAAGACTCCAGTCAAAGTGAATATAAAAATCTGCTACCATCTTTAAATATCTAATTTTAAAAAAATATCTTATCACTTTTACAACTTTTACAAGTTCCCGCAGACCTAGGAGAAGAAAATCTTACAATACTCCTTCATTAATACTTTAATTGAAAAAAGAAACGTTCAATTCATTGATAAAAAAAGAACATCCAGGTATCTAATTTCCTGCTGTTCTCTGTCAAACTACTTTATGAATCTAATTGCCTGACTATTTAAAGCAATTGTCAGTTTCTCCTTGAGACATCCTTTGTGAAGCTTCCTTTTTGGTAACTGTATATACCATTTAACTCTTGGCTTTTACAAACCAAAGAAATGAACTACTGGAGGTCTGCCAGCACCTTCTATTCTCTCTAATGTGCTATTTGTACATGGATTTCAGCATGACACAATGATGCGGCTGTTTCAGTGAAGATCAGAGGCCAGCTATTTACTGCACTGGACTCATTTTGAATTTTACTGTTATCTCAAATTAATAAGACAGTTACTGTATATTATTTTGTATTTGAATTACATTTGCAACAGATGCTTTGCATACGCCCCCACTTCTGAGCCCTGTAAAGAAATATTAAATGGCACAATGAGGATTAAGTATTGATAGTTATTACTGCAACATGCAATACTGAAAACAGTAGATTTAACCATGGATATGATGTTGCAACTGGTTGTTATCCTCATACACAGTATGTTTCATACACTAGTTTTCTTTATTATTGAACCTTATTGTAATTCCGTGGGTCTATCTTATAGAGTCTAACATTTTCTATGTCTTTCTTTTGGGTGGAATACAGAACATAAAGCAATGGATGAAGGGCGTGTCAGTTAATATGTATTTTTTTGTATTAAGTATTCTCATGAGGCATTCGATGTGGGTGTGCAGAAATATGAAATATATATTACATTATACTTAAAAATCCAAACAATGGTCAAATTCCCTGCCACTCAGAAGTCATTTGTATTTCAGTTCTAAAGGGAGGTATTACACTTGATTATTTTTATATACTGGTCTACAATGTGTTTATCTGCAATTAGATTTGTCTACACTCTGTCTGATCTAATCAGTGATCGATGTTGGTCTGCTGTATACATTTGTAGCTGTTCTATATGCAGATATACCAATTTACTTGCTTAATTAGCAAAATCAGTATTTCCTTGCTTTTCTTTCCCCCAGTCTCTCTATTTGCCATTTATTCTTAACTCTTTGTCTATTTTACAGTTCATGGGTTTTCCTTGGATTTTGTGATTAGGAAACATAGTTTTCTTACTGTTCAATATGTTACTGTATATATACAGGTAGTTTAAAAACAGTTAGCTAATATACAAAAAATGAAAATAATTTCCCAGAAATATCAATTAACAACCTTTGGAAGGTCAATGCGAAGGTCTCTTTATCCTTTATCCATAAATGATGAACCTCTGCAATTCCTTTTATTTCTCCAACTGGGGTCTAGCAAGGCAACACTAGTAGGTTCTGTTGTCCTCAGAGTCAAAAGGGTACCATTGAACACCCTCTGAAATGTATACAGTATGTTTACTATAATGTCATTTGGTCTACAAAGCGTGACTACCATGTGCATTTCAGGGAACTCTTTTTTCAATTTTCTTCAAGGATCTGAAGAATGCAGCACAGTGTATTTTTGTGATATGATATTTAGTATCAGCTGGGAAGCGCACTTAAAAGATTTCTGACCTTAGATCTTAAAATAATGAAGAGTGGTATGACTCTCAGTCCTGGACAATACTATATGTCACAAAAAAACACAGAAAGTATACCTGGCTTAACATGTGTGGGAAAAGAGCCTCTAACCCACAAGTGGCAAAATGAAGGTGATTACAAAATGTTCTTTTCACTTTCCATGGTTCATCGACTGATACAGACATTTTACTTCATTTTCAGTTCACTATTGCTGTACCAATGACAGGCCTCATCTCAGAAGTTTACTTATATTCTGACCTATAGTCTGTACAACCATGAGATACAGTAATGTGTTATTTTGTGGAAGTAATAAAAATATCATGAATAAGAAGTCAGATGATCCTTCTGTACACCTTATTCCTCAAGTTTCAGCTGCTTCGGTTGACTGCCAGGGCAAACAAGCACTGCCAGCAGAGCTTGAGAACAGCAACAGCCCCACAAGAGAGCACTAAGAAGCCATCTTGAAGTAGAGTCTAAACAACATCTAATCTTTATTCTTCATCAACAAATCAGTAGACTGTGCTCTTCAATACATCTGCTGTGGATGAAATGCCTGTAAAATACACTGGGCACAATGACATGTAAAGGAACAGTACATATGCTAGTTTTATTCACAGTACAACAATGTCAAGTATACAGTATATTATTTCAGTCTGTTCATTGCATATTTTACCACATTCAATGCTGAGTAAATCCTATTTGAGCTCCCTTAGTGTGTTAGAGATGGCTCTCAAGGCTCCACAAATCACTAAAAGAATAATTCTGTATTTTAAAAAGGATTGTGATTAAAAACACAACAATATAAACTCAGCAATAGATGGTTAAAAACATTAAAGAATGCATGGGATAGTACACAGTTCAGATTATAATCTGAGTATGAAGAATATTAACAATGTACTTCTCAAACTTCCTGTTATGATCCCTGAATCTTTTCCCATTTGACTCCACTCCAAAGAACTTCTGCAGATGTTTCAGTAGGTGCACAGCTTTTTGGTCTGTTCTAAAATATTTGTATATATAAATTGTAACTTTTAAGTCTTGGTAATTCAAAAACTGATAATAATTTTGTTATTAGTGTTCCCTTAAACAGAAATCACAGGTATGTGTAATATTGAGTTGATCTTTGAGTCCTACCTTATTTCCTTTGGGTTTGGTGAGATTTAAAACTAACATCTTTCTGTTGTTGTTTTAGACTTTCTGCCTTTTTTAAGCGTACCATTGCCATTAAGGTTCACATTTGGAAAAACGTCCTATCCGACAGTAGGTGGTGCCATATGGTTAAGAAATCCCAACATGGCTCTGTGAGTTCCCTGGACTCCCGCTCATTGGCAGACAGTCATGCCAAACACTTTGCGTCTGTCAGCACATTCCTGGAAGGTCACAGCCAATGATGAATGCTCTTATATTGAAGCCTGAGTTTTTCGTTCCTTGGATTGCATCACTTGGCGGCCTCTTGGCTTCATTCATCTGACTCCTGTGGTTGCACACCCTCCCCCATTGTTGCAAGCCTTGCTTCCTCCACAGGCTCTTTTGTGGCTGCAGCAGGAATTTCATGCCTGGCTGGCTTGGGGATTTTGGAAGTCATCCAGCTACTTTCCACAGCAGAGCTGCTCACTTTCCCCCCGAGGTCAAAAATATCCTGTGGTTTTTGGTTTGATCACTCCGGATGTACATTCACTTAAACCATATGCAGGGCCCTGTGATTCTGAGGGCTGGATTTGTCAGCATTACTAATTACGTTAAAGGATTTCTTTGCAGAAGTACTCGGATTGTACACAAAAAGAAGTTATGATAATGACTGAAGATGAAGTTTTGTCTTTAAAGGTGTTAATCTCTGGTGCAGGTTAGTCAATTCCATGTTGTGCAATGTATTGCAACATTTCCACACTTATGTAACTGACCTACTTGAGTTACATATTGCTCGTACAGAATAGGTACTGTACCATAAAATAATTATACCTTAATCACAAAATGAAAAAGGAAAATAATGTTTAAAGACAGAACATAATTTAAAATATATTTTCACACTAAGATGGAAGAGAGAAATATTAGTTTTGCCTTAATGTTACATAATCCATTATTTTACTAAACAGGCCAGTTTGGTATGGACAGTTTATGTTAAAAAAATCTTTAATCCCTACAAAAAACAATGTGAGAGTTCAGTGAAGAAAAAAAAAAAGTTATGTTTCCCTATGCAATGGTAAATATTGGCATCAGAGTTCAGGTAAAGCAAATATTTAGGATTTTCTAGACCATATCTCCGTTTGACACGTGGCTGAGAAAAATTACTGTATTTCACCCAAAAATGGTAAGTTCGTTTTGTAAATTTCAGCCAGTGTACTGTATATTTCAGTAGAAAACAAAATTGTTATTTCATTATCTTACAACCTCCAGGATTTAATTATGGAGAGATTAATATAATTGATAATAACAAAATGAATATACCACAAGTAGCTAATGAATTTAAATGTATATCCCATCACAAAAGGGACATACTATTACAGGGACACACAGTATTATGAGCAGTACAACCAATGATATTAACTATCTCTTGATATGATAGCTCTATGAGAAAGATTCTGAGTGTACTTTAGGCCAACTTCCATTCACTCTTTGATGAACAGAGAAAAGGTTAACTTGTTAAACTGTACATTTTTCACAAGCCAATGTTAACCAGCTTGCTGTACTTTTTTTAGTCTTGAATCAATAAACCCTACTGTTTGATTTCTCTGAAGACTAAAACCATCTCCATGTACCCACCTGAATACTGAAGTCCTTACTTGATAAAATATAAGGTTGAAGGAATGCTTTTGGAATTCCATAAGGAAACTGCTTTAACAAATCACCACAGCTGATAATTTTTAAATCTTCTTCCTTTTTATTTTGAATATCCCCAGCTACTGTATGAGTTTAGGATAAGCCTCCCTGAAGCTTTCCTTGTTGAACAATGACCTGTGCTCACAAAGTTTTTTAAATGCAGAAATGCAGTAAGTCACTTTGAATATGATTTATTTTATGGAATTGGATATGACTAAATCAGTCTTAATTATTTTTATGACATATTTTACATGCTTATAACCTTCCTAAAAATAAAGCTAACAACTTTAGGGGAATCACTTGGAGAGTGACACTTTAAGGACATCCTGTCCTAACTTTTTCCAGTGGAGAGTTTCTTTACCGTAGGGCGGTTCACTCACAAGAAATACAAGGACCCCAGTCTCTATGCCATAAGCATCCTGTAGAGGTCAGAGAGCATTTCTGGAGAAATTTTTCCTTCAGGTGAATTTTGACAATGTCCCCAGGCATCTCCCTCAGTGTGTACTGCTAGAACTTCCATTTATTTTTTTCCAATGCCTCTAAACACCCCATTAGCCAGATAATGTTTCGTGACATATCCCGGTCTGTTGTTTGCTTACGTGTATTTTATATTGACCGACTGTATTCTAAATTCACAATGGTTAGCATTGCTGCCTGAGACCACTGGGGGTCTGGGTTCAATTCTGGAACCAGGGGTTCTATCTGCATGGTGTTTGTATGTTCTCCCTGTCTTCGCCTGAATTTCCTCCATGTGCTCCGGTTTCCTCCCCACAGTCCAAATACACATGGACACACAGTCCAAGTAACATGGTAGGTTACTTGGCTTCTAGGAATGGTGTGAATGTGTGTATTGCCTGTGTGTGTCTTGCGATGGACTGACATCCCGTCTTGGGTGTACCCCACCTTGCGCCCGTTGTTTGTCAAGAGGCCCTGCCCCCCCCGCAACCCTAAAATGGATGAAGCAGAAAGAGGATGGATGAAAGAGACTTATCACTTATAACTACATTATCAGGAAAATGACAAAATCATTTTTGCAGTACAGTATGTGCAGTGAAAGCCTATTGCACAAACATGGCATATGCAAATTCATTAGGTTGATAACCTATGTCATCAATAGAGTTGAATAATACAAGCTGTGGATCTGTGATGCCTTGTAGATGCAGTCTTATTTGACTCCCATTCCTCATGTAGAGCCTCAACAGGCACATACTGTACATGTTCAACTGGGCTCTGTACTCTAGATGCCCCTTGACTCAGCAAATTCTACAAATGTTTGAAGGAACTCAAGATTGGCAAGTATTATCACCATTGTGACATTCTCTTCAGCAAGAAAGCCATTGTAACATAAGCAGCATAAAGAATTTCATCAATTGGAACAGCCTGCACTGACTAAAATATTTGATTTCTTTGTTTTTGTATTTGTGATATTTCCTTGCCAGGAACATTTGCATTCATCAAGAAGTATCACTACCTATTCAGTAGTATCACTATCTATACTTACATAAGGTCAGAAGTACAAAGATGAGCCAGATTTTTGGAACAATGTTTTATGGACAGGTGAGACCAAGATAAACCTTTACGATGTGATGAAAAAGTTAAAACATAAAGAAAAGGACTTGCAGATGTGCCAAAGAACATCCACTCCACCACCTTCCTTTAGTTACAGTTTATCTTTATTTTTTTTAACATGATACTTTAGGTGAGTATTGCTGTCACTTTTTTGTCAGTTCGTCATAACAGTCTGAATTTTGTTTTCTTTTCCTTTTCAGAATCATCCACCAATATTTCAGAGGAACTAAGGTTAAGAGACTGTCAAGACCAGAGCATAAGTTTTAAAATCCAATACTTTTCTTTTTGATGTAAGCAATACAGGTTTTGTCTGTCAGTAATGGAATGTTTTCAATTAACTTAAGCACCCGTTTTCAGATCTAGTGAATATTATTTGTTTTCTTTTTTCATTTTTATGTAAAGGAATGTCAAAATCACCACCTTCTCACATTTTGCTATTGAACATCATGATAATCCCATATAATCAAAGCAAAGAAATGCACAGAACAAAAAGAAGAAAAGAAAGAAGAAAAATTACTTTTAAAAAAATGCAGAAGAAAGAAAAATGTCTTGTCAACAAAATGAGAAAATAACAGAAAATACTATGATAAAACTCAGATACTTCCAAAAGGATCATAAGGAAAAAAAAGATTTTCCCTAAGCATTTGACAGCCAAGCTACCAGTTTGGCATTATGTATTGTGTGGAAAAATGTGTATCTGAGTATTTGTGTTTTGGGCTATATAGTACAGTATGTAATGAAATCCTAAGATGCTGCATGGATCATGCTGGCTCTAATTAAAACAACAGATGAGATTCATTCTGTTTATCCTTAAAACATTGTAATTACAGTGCCTTGCAAAAGTATTCAGCCCCTTGCACATTGTGTTGTTTTAAAGCTTGCAGTCATAACAGAAATATTAATTAATATCTGTCACATACACAATCTACTCTATGCATTCAAAGTGTTGTAACAGAAGAAATAAGGTTCTTGATCCCGAGATGAAGTAAAACAGATGAGTTTATTGCATGCAAGGAACAATAAAGCCGAAGTCTTGTTTCCCGCAAGAAACAACAAAACCGAAGTATTGTTCAACGTACTGTTACAAACCTTTGGGTTATATACAGTTTTCTTCTCCGTTTCTGACGTCACTCGGTCTGATGGTAAAGAGGGGGGTTCATGGTATTTGGCCAGTTTACGATGTTCTGGGCAAATGGTCAGTTTAACATTACACCCAGGGGGGTTCCTAGCTGGCATCTGCAATCCTTATCAGTTAACCCCCTTTCCTGCCATAAACCCCAGCTTGTGACTTGGAAGTCTAAACCCCCTACAGAAAAGATTAAATTCAAACCCCCATCTTCACATCTTTCTTCAAAAGCAAAAGAAAAACAAAGGGAAATAAGTAAATAGAGCAATATTAAATGCCTGTAAATACATATACGTTGCTATGGCAAACCAATATTAAAATAGGTTTATAAAATAACCTTAATAAATCACACAATTAGTTCAGTGTCGGTGTACAATATTAGTAATTATACTTGATTTCAGTATAAATACACCTGCTGTATCTCTGTAAGGTCCCTCAGTCAGGTAGCGAATTTCAAACAAAGATTCAACTATGAAGACCATTGAACTTTCAACTTTACAAAAGGGATAAATTGGTGAAACAGATCAGGAGAAGGGTACAAAAACAATTCAGAGAACCTTTATATCTCTTTGAAGTTGATTATTAAGCAGTGTAAGGCATCCGGATACTGCCTAAATCCTGCTGTCCCTGAACACTGAGTACCCAGGCAAGGAAAAAACTGGTTAGGGATGCCACCATCTCAAATCCCGAATAAAGTTTACAACAAAGCACCTAAGGGATAAAGATATGATAAAAGTAGTTAGTCAAGTTGTTGGTCTAAATGTAAATGCGTCACATCACCATCTCTACTGTCTCACACAGTGATTGCAGCATTATATTATAGCTCAGTAACTGGTGGTGAATGGTCCAGTGAAAATCCAGACTTGAATTCTTCTGAGCATGCTGCCAAAGATGCTTTGCAAAAACACTGGGTTTGAGTAGGTTTGAGTATTTATGAATCAACATGTTTCAGTTTTTGTTTCTCTTCAGTTTTTACTGTTTAGTATTTAAAAAACAGTGTATGCATTATTTAGTAATTTTACGGCATAGAGAGGGTCTGAATACTTTTGCAAAGCACTGTATGGGGTGAATTGAGACATACTGTAAATGTGAAGATTTCATCCATTAGCCCAGAAATACTGTATGTCCCCACAGGAAAATGTTGCCTCATATCAGGTTACCTTTGAACTAAAAAAAAATCCCTTTGAAGTTTCAGGATTGAGTAAAGAAATTAAACAAATTATAAGGAACTGGGAACCATGTAGAGCTTGAACATTGCACCGAAATACCACTTCAATTGAAATACCAGTTTTACAATTGTTGTGTAATGGGAGCCAGGCCAGGCTCCCGCGAAGCGTAGTTCAGGACCCTATGCAGATGGTATAATCCGGAAGTAAGTGGAGAAGGACATCAGGGGAGGAGACAAAGAGGATCAGGATGGGTTGACAGACATGGGGGCGTAACTACGGTGATCCAGTGCTCGGGGGGCATGGCGATGGCAAACATGTTCAGGCAGTCCAAGGGGAAAATCTAGATGATCCATCCAAGACAAGACAAACATAGTTTAAATCCGGAACGGGATCCGGAACAGGGATAGGGAATAAAACCAAAGTAAGGAGGCCAGACGCTCCGAGCCCCGGACTCAGATGGTCAGGATGCCGTGATGAAGCCTATGCCGTCAGGTCTCTCCTGGACACACTGGAAGGCTGGCTTCCGGGCATCCATCTCCCAGTGCTGAGCCAGGAATAACGAGAGCACCAGGCTTAAATAATGGGACACAAAACAGAGTGCCCTTAAAGAGGAGGGATGCCGATCGTGACAGGTTTTTGGAGAAATAGTTTTAGATTTAGCTAGATTTGTCAACAGAACTGACCTTTTTTAAAGAAAACTAATAAAACAGGAGGAAGTTGCCAGGCATTTAGTATTTACTTGTGCTGTGTGCATTATGATAATGAAATGTAAGTTATTTTCACAGGAATTGATCCTCTTTGTGTTCCTGATCACAGGACACAGGAGTTACTTCAAGTCTAAAGGCTCTTTGCTTTACTGTGCATTCCCTTCATGTTGCCAGATTTCTTTTAAGTAGACAAAATACTTCCTTTAGCACATATATGTTTCTGAGGTGGAGACTCACAAAACATAAAACTATCAACAGTACACTTCCATAAATGAGTATCTGCTGTTCAAGGTACAAAACTCTAAACACCTTGAAAAGTAATTAAACACCTAGACATTTATAATACATATACTTCATGTGTATTTATTATAACTCTGTTTTAAGAATGTTTAAAGTAGATGCTTTGACTCCCATGTACCTCTTCTAACTACAAGGTAACAAGTGCAGAATTAATTTCAGGGCTTTGTTTTTTATTATTTAAATTCAATCGCATATATTTAGTCATCTTTGGCTTGTCATTCTTGTTGTTTAATCACAAATGTTTATTGGGATTAGTAAACTTTGTTTTACTTGGAGGTTTCTTGGGATCTTGTGCTCTGTTATCCTAGCTTGACAATGGACAGCAACAGTTTTGTGTCTCTACCAGTTAATGGGAAGGCTATGCTGTTTGTTTTGCAGGACTGCAGTGTGAAGAAAATGTTTTTTTAGGAATGCCAGTGTCCTGCAGGATGTGAAGGAGATGTGGAGACATGTACCCAGTCCCAGGTTGGTGCAGAGCAAAAGTTGTATGTTTGGTTAAAGTAAAGTTGTCTTCTCCAATCAGGAGGCTACAGAGGGTACAACAACAGACAGGAGGGCTACATCTGGACTATGCATCCATTTTTCAAGTGACCTTAATTTCTGCTTACCTTCAAGTATAATAATGACTGGAACATAGACTGTGCACAGCACAAGCAGAGTCAGAACAACCTGGTGTTTTTGATCAACCTGTCACCAGACATGGCAACAATTCAATGCGTTTGTGCCAACTGGCACATCAACAAAAACATTTTCTACTGCCAGAGAATAGTTGTGAACTACAGGCATTTTCTTTACAGCTGTAAAAAAGAGGATACCACAGGCATTTATTCAAACAACTAAGAAGCAATTTTAGATTTCATTGCAGTTAGCAAGCATCATATACAGCAGTGATTGCAAAACCCATAAACTTTTGAGGAGATCTCAAGCAAATATAATACTAGTAAACCAATAAATACAAACTGCTTTTGATCAACAAATTTTAATTTTCCAAATGGATTTACAAGCAGTTACATTCATGCGCAATGCATTAGTAGAGCATCAGCATTAGTGTTATTGCTTAGCAGCGTATTTGAAAAGAATGTGGACATGATCACATTTACTTTGCTATACAGACTTGCTAAGGTGAGATTGCTGTGAGATAGTCAAAGAAGAAATAATTATTGTTGCTTAGACTCCAAAACACTGTTAAATATCTTCATTACTGTATGAAGCCAGTCATCTTATTAAGGGACCTAGAACACCAACATGGATCCATTCTAAATGATTAAATCATGTGATAAGTTCTCTTTGCAGTTAAATGTTTTAAAAACAAAGCAGTTGGTCATTGTTTTAAAATAAATGCAACACCCCTCCAACCTACTGTAATTAATGGTCAGACTGTAGAAATTGTTAATGACTACAAGTACTTGTGACCGGTCACAGATAGAAAAACTGAGTTGGGACAACACCAACATTCGTAAAAAAATTGATTTGCAAACCATTTATAAAACAGGATAACAGAGACTCTTTTTCTATGGAAATTAAACTCTTTCAAGGTAGAACCATCTTAAGAATTTTCTTCAAGTTGTTTGTTTAAAGACATACAGTTTCACATGCTGGTTTGGTAACATCTGTACCATTGATTATAGGCTGGGAAAATTAGTCAAAATAAGTATCAAACTAATTGGGGCAAATCACACAATCTTTAATATCCTCAACACAGAGGGTAGCAAAGAAAGCAAACTGTATTATTGATTTTGTCTCTCACCCCTTCCACTGAAAGTTATGGCGTCTCCTGTCTGGGAGATGCCTCTGTGTCCCCAGGTGTAATACTTATAGACACAGAAAATCTTTCATCCCTACTCTTATCTTATCTACTAATATCTCTTTTAAATGATGTATCATATCTTCTCACTTATCTTACTGTAACACTGTTGCACTGACATCTTTGTCTGTCATTGTGTTGCTATGTTGTTATGTGTGTTGTAAAACGAATGTCCCAAAATGGGACAAGATATTGGTCTTGAATTATCAATAGATATATTATCAACAGATCCTGAATTATATCCACTATTATATTAATACTAAGAAAAGGAAGTTTGCTATAGTTGAATTGCTGTGTTATTGTGAAAGTGGTAAATAAGAATAACTCCAGTAATGATTGTTCCAACAATAATACTGAACTATATTTGAATTGAAATAAGCTTACAAACTATTTGTCATTGGTTTACAGCCCCATGTTAAATTGTGCTCAACCCAAATACAATACAAGAAACTGGACATTTGTTCATCAAGCCACTGCTTGGAGTGAAGTTGGTCCGAAGTTTGAGAGATGAACCCAAGAGCAGGTGAGTGGGACTGAGGGAAGGGAAACAGACAGCACAGTGTGTGCAGAAGGCAAATGAAACAGGCAAAACATAGTCCAGTGTTGAGGTCCAGCAAAGAAAAGTTCAAACCAGGATGATACTGTAGCAAAGCACAGGGGGGAATCCAAAGGTATAGTCACAAACAAACAAGCAGGGTCCAAATAAAGATAACACATAAGAAACTAGCAAGCACATGGGTGATTGGAGAATGAAGTCCTGAACAATGCAAGATCAAGACTCAAAAGCCAGCACAAAGTAGGGAACTAGATAACATAAATCTTGAGAGGCTCTGAATAAACTCTACCACAGAGCACAGAGCACTGCCAGATGAGACCTGAAGTAGGCAGAAGTAGTTCAGGTGGGTAGCAGCGTCAGCATGCGCAGGCTGCAAAGGAGCAAGTAATTATTCAATACATGTTTCAGCTGTGGAGCCTTCTTCGAGTGGGAGAAAGACAGGGCAGACAGCAAAGATTATATGGCATAGGAGAACAAAAGCTGGGAGAGTGGAGAAGGCAGGAACAGGGGAGAGGCAGAGAGGCAGAGAGGTGTGAAGACGAAACCTACAAATGAATAGAGAGGATTAGAAGAAAACAAGTCTGTTGTTGAGAGAAGGGGGAAGATATGCAGGTAAGAATGCAGACAGAGAGATTAGTGTGACCAAGGCCATCAGAGGTAAAATGAGAAACTTTGGGCTTGGAGAAATCTTTACTCTTCATAGTCCTCTGAAGCGGTCTCCGAGTCTCCTTCCTGTTTCCCCAATGTAGATGGCTGGGCATTTTCTGCAAGAGATACAGTAAATAAGGTTGCTGGAGGTGCAAGATGTAATCTGAATGATCCGGAATTGTCCTGAGGAATGTGATTGTTAGGCCGGGAGTTCCTGATCGAGTTGATGGTCTGAGGGCTGTTTTTGGCTCAGGTGAGGGCCTTGTCAATATCACGGGTGGGGTATTCTCTGTTGATGAAAAAAGAGTGCATTTTGAGTGCTTGGTTTTGGAAGTCCATGTCATCACTGGAGAGTTGTCGGAGTCGAAGGAACAGTAAAAAAGGGAAAGAGCTTTTAGTGTGTTTGGGGTGAAATGAGTAATACAGGAGATAGCTGTGTGAATCTGTGGGTTTGTAATAGGCCAAAGTAGAGAGTCTGGGATGGTTAATAGGTTTATGTCTAGAAACAGAAGATATGTTAACTGTATATTTGAGGTGACAGGTGGAAGTTGGTGAAGTGATACAGGAAGTGCTCTAGCTGGTTATTAGAGCATGTGGTGGCACAGACACAGTCATCAATGTATCACTTGTAGAGGTCAGGGACATAGCCAGTGTAGGAAGGGAAGAAGTGTTCTTCTACCCAGCCGACAAAAATATTGGCATAGCTGGGTCCCATTCCCACCAACCATGCTCTCCAACTTTTTAATGTTTTCCAGTTTCAGGGCACAGAATGCTATATTTTTACTATGGATATCACATCTCTATGCACTGTCATTCCCCACAATGACTGTCTTACAGCCCTGAAGCACACATTAGACAAACACAAAGTACTTGATCCACCCACCCACGTCTTGCAGAATTGGTACTCACACTGAATGCATTCTCATTTAATCTTTTTTACCAGCAGGTTAGTGGAATTGCCATGGGCACCAGAATTATTTTGTCAGTTATTACATTAATCTTTTGAAGTCTCTGACAGAGGTGTTTTAAGATGTTTGTAAACTCATGAAAGCTTTATTAGATTGTAATTATTCTCAGTGTTGGTTATTCCTCAATTTCAAAGCCACAATCTCCAATTTCAAAAGGTTGCATTCAGATCCAAGTCTTACCGTCCCAAACTCCCTTGGTTTGCATGTGACATCAGTAGTATTTTCAATTTCATCACTTGGTTAGCACCTATATCTTTATCCACAAAAGGTAGAACCTGTCCCCACCAACCATATAACCCAGACAAACAGATTAAATTGATCTGTTTTACCCATGCAAATGATGCAAAAGCAACTTTAAACAATGGTCCTTTATCCAATCACTATTGCATTTTAATGCATTATTTAATGTAGTATTGCTTTTGTTTAGTCTCATTAAACAAAATAATATTAATGTAATATGATATGAAACACTTCATATGAAGTTTTATTTTTTGTTTTGGGGGATTTAAATGAGATCAAAGCTCAGATTTGAGTCTTTTACAGAACCAGTGGTTTATGTAATTTGATGATCTTAATCTTTCTTTATAGTTGAAAAGTTATCAAGGAACCTGGCCTTATGAAAAGTGGCACAGTCCTCATATTTACACCAGCTAACAGTCTAGAAAAGTAGAGGGCCCTGCATGTATAATAAAGACTAATTTCTCAAGTAACTTTCACTATTATTCTGAGGACACTGAAAATTCAACAGAATAACCTATAGGAAGAGAACAGGGAGCTCATTTGAAGTGCTCTTCAAAATATACTATGTACCAACAAGCTAGCTGGGCTGAATGACCTCCCCTTATTTGTAATTAATGTTCTAATTTAAAATAATTTTTTAACCACTGCTAATGCCTTAATGCAAATGCTGTATTTTATATACAATGATGCTCCCATTTTCTGGGCTTTGCAGGATTTAAGAATATTACATTGAAAGAAATGAAGCTATTTTGTCCATTAGTATGTAAGTACAGTATCTGGTGAAAGACAAAGTAATTGTATTCCGATTACTGCAGACAAAAGAGAGGGAAATAAAAGGAATTAAGTCATTTAAAATGACAGAAACAGATTGCAATCAGTTTCTTTAAATGCATATGGAAACGTAAATTAAAATATAACATTTGTATTGTTAAAATGTATGTTTTATCCAGTCTAATCAGCTAAAGACATTGGATCTATCTAACTCATTTTTCGTTTTTTGTAGCTAAATCATCTAAGGATGTAATCCTATAATTTCATAAAAGTACAGATGGTTTTGATAAAATGAAATGGCTAAGTAGCTTGTTCCAGATTCTCCAAACCCTTTGTACTGTATAAAGAAGAGATCACTCATAGATTTAAATACACTTAAATATACATTTTAGTTTCCATTTGTTTCCTATGATTTGTTTTCAGTGATTTTGAAATAGCATGGTGCTGTTAGAGGTATTCTTGACTAAATTTATTTTAGTATAACAGTTGGAATTTCAAATAACTATACCTCAAATATGTGTCTCTGTGCACTGCTAAAGAACAGTAAAGTGGTTACTACAGTATATTTGAAAAAAATACATGTTATTAATTATATCTTGTACTGACTTACAGACTAGAATTACGTCCTTCTAACAATAATATGATAAGCTTTCTTTGTGATGCTATAACACTAGGTACTCTGAAAAAAAATGTTTGTATTGCTTAAATACAATTGCTTAAGTAGTGAATAAGTGCCTTAAACACAGCTAAAAACCATAGTTTACTTTTACAATGAAAACAAAGAATAATAAAATGTTTTGCCCTGCATTATAAACTTTGTTAAAAAAATAATATATTAATTGAGGTGCAAAACATTGTTTTATTATGATGAAATGTATTAGTACAATTTTGGCTTTCATTGACTCTGTGTGATGTTTTTGTACTGCGTGTTGCTGGTGAATGTTTTTTCCCTTTGACTGTACGTGGCTGTTAGAAGATATAGCACAGAAAACTGTTGACACATTTAAAACATGTCTGAATGAAAACAGTCACAAATAGATCGCATGTGCTACCACTAGGAAATGAACTCCAGAATGTATATAGAATTCGATACTGAAATGTCTAGTGATATTGTAATTCATAACATAATAAAGGCATACTAATTTTTAGATGGTGTTCTACCTGCTGTATATTATGAGCATTTTGATGCATTGACATGTCAATAAAACTCATTACCTTTTGTTGATCGAGGCATCTACACTGCTGTCATGACATGCTATGAAAATGCTCTCTTGTAAGATATTGCCTAGTTTTATAAATAACTGTTTTGATTATACTTCTTTTTATGTGATGGTTGGGAAATTTATTCAATAGGCAAAAGCTTGGAAATATTTGTCATTTGACCTTTTGATTCAGTTAGAGGACTTTCTGCAACCTTTTTTTCCATCTGTACAGTTTGATTAAGTCTTTTAGTTCTTAAAAATATCATTTTATGTATTAAGGCTATTCAGAATGTCAATATTTGACTGTGGCAAATTCTGTCAAATTTTAAGTTCAATGAATCTGTTCTGATTAAACAGTAATTTAAGTTGTATTGAAATGTAAAATTTTACATACATCTGAAATTAAAATTCTAAATGAAAAACCAAGTATCTGTGTGTCTTAAGTTCTATATTGTAGATAATTTACAATTGCCTGACTGTATTACCTACATGTATGATTCAAAATCTTTGCTCTTAAATTTCTGGCTGTGGCTATATGCTGTGAATACACTCATTGTTATTTTGGAAACTTTTTTTTTCTTAAGCTTGCAAGCCAAATAAACTACATTTTAAAGGGCTTATTTTAATTCACCATGTTACCTAATGCTGATAATAAATGTACCAGTTGGACTTTTTGTACTGTGGTAATCTGATTCTGTGAAAAATACAGCCTGTTAAAAAGGCTGCCGTGAAAAAAAAAAAACATTATTGATTTTTATTTCACACTTCAGGCTAGTATGCATACAATTGACTTTAGAACAATTAAAATACAATGATAAGTCAATCACCTATAACATTGGTAAACATTATTGGGACATTTAGTATGAATGTAAATCCAGCTTTTAAAGGTCATGAGAAACCACACAGTAAACGGCAAGGAAAGGTTGAATAATCAATATCTTATGCAGTAACTGTGTAAAATGCTATCTGAGACTTAACATGGCTGGTTTTACGCAATCAAGAGCCCCTGCTGATAGCATCTTACAGGAGATGCAATTTAGCTTGCCTCTGTATACTGGTTATTGTAAAAACAACACACAACCAATATGAAAAAAGAAATGCATTTTTCTTCCACAGTTCTTGCTGTGTTAGTTAGCTGTCCGTCGTTTTCACATTCTATAACATAACAAAAAACAAGAAACAAAAATATTAATATAATTAAATTGTTAACACATAAAATAAGATGTTCCAGAATTATTTTAGAATTTGTGTACTTGGAAAGATGTAGTGTTCTAGAAACACATAAGAACACACAAACAGAGCTCACTCAATTACTCACTAAATAAGAAAATGGTTCTTAATAACATTCATTATCCCAGCTCCAGGCATTTCATGTACAACAGTACTTGAAAAATGTACCAACGGGACTTTGCTATAGTACTGCTATTGCACATTATTATCTGTGCTTTTGGTACTTTAGGCCATTTTGCACATACTTTACCCCTGAAACACTAATGCTTAGTAAGTACTTGTGTTTTTGCTCTGCACACACACAGGAACTGCTTTTATTAAAGCTGAGAGTGGCCTTTAATGAACAGACACAGAATAAATGAAAAAGAGACAGGGAGAAGAATGTTACAATGTAACAGTAACAATAACAATGCTACGGTATAGATGGAAAATTCACAAAAAAAAAGATTTTTTAGTATTAACAGAAAATCTAGAAAACACATACTGTACTGTATATTAAATACATTATTACTGTTACCAGGCCATCAAGGTAGTATACAGTAGCTGTTAGTACTGCTATTTCATAAGACCTGGGTTCTGGGGTCTAACTGCATGTTCTCCCTGGCTGTGTAAGTTTTTGCCAGGTGCTCTGGTTTCCTCTCACAGTTCAAAGACACGTATTGTATGTCTCATTTTCTGCCAGGATAGGCTTATCATGACCCTGAAGTAGACTAAGGGGTTGTATTGAACATGGATGGATAGATTATTCCTACTGTAATGTAACAAAAATGCTGTTTTATTGGATAACAGAAACTGATTAAGCTTTGACCTGTTGAGACTTTTCCACTTGTGTTATTGCATTCTGCAGCAATTCACCCATTGCAATGAGGCTGTATTCTTACGTTACAAAGTATCAGTGTAGATGAAGCTTTTTACTTGAGATATCAATCTTTTCCACATTACAGGCTTCACTCACATAGCACATCACTAAAGATATGCAAAGATAAAATCTTCACACTCTGAAGTGGACTTTGAAGTTATAAAGAAGGTGTTCGAGAAGGTGCTTAAGCATTTTGAAACGGCAGATGTCCATTGATAACAGAAGCCACAAAGATTCTATAAAGAGTAGGATGGTTAGACTGTTGTGAGTTTTCAATTAATACAGTTTAATACAGTTTAAGTTATGTTGTGTGTAGGTTTAATTTGCATAGAAAATCTGGACTGCCATGCCTTTTGAAAATTATGTTTTGAATGCTGGAATTTCCCCATATCTTTTTCTGTGAGACAAGAGAACTCTGGTTTCACAGCCTGTTTTAAATACCAGATTAGCAATTGTTTTTTTTGTTTAACACAATTTGTCAGATCCTTTGTTTCAATTTGTTATTTGCTGTGAGAGGGATTTATTAGAGAAAATGATAGCCAGTGACAGTTTGATTGGAGCTCACATACAAATGCAAGGAAACAGCACTAGATTTTTCCTCTTCTAATGATATAATTTGCTCTTTTGAATTCCAAAGAATTGTGTATAACAGCAAATACAATCTATCAGGCTAATCTATTTTTCATTTCTACAGCCAAAGGGCAACATTCACATAGCATTGTGGTGGCAGTATCTAAATATTTGTATTTATTGCTCTGAAATAATGCAGAGATGTACCCAGAAGTGGAAGATGGACCTGTGCAGTGATATTGTATTTAAAATTGGTATGTAGTATGTATTCATGTAAAAAACCTCAGTACAGTTAAGGACAATTGTTTCCAAATCTAACTTGCTTTCAGAAATGCTGAGAGATGTGTTTTAACACAGAAAGCTGTTTTATGGGGGATACTTGCATATGCACTGGATACAGTACATCTATCCATCCATTCATTTTCTTTCAGTTTTGTCCAATACAGGGTTGCAGGGGAGCCGGGACATATCCTGGCAAGCAATGGGCACAATGCATAACATATCCACAATGTAATTCCAGTCCATTGCAGAGAACACACAGACACAAACATGCACACTCTTACCCAAGGGCCATTTTTCCCAAAAGCCAATTAACCTACCAGTATATCTTTGGTCTGTGAGAGGAAACCAGGGCATCTAAAGGAAACCCACACAAACACAGGGGGAATAGACAAAAGTCATACATATACAGTAGCTAACCATTGCGTCACTTCGACGCCAAGCAGTGGATACAATTGGTCTTAATTTATTTCAATGCAAAAGTTGATGTGATCTTGTCAATACTCATTTTATGTGCATACAGTTTGCCAACTGACTGCATGTCTCCCATTAATCGCTTTACTTCTCTACAGTTGCCGGTGTACATTGCTCTTATTTTCTTAATAAATAGAAGATTTGTTCTTTATTGCAAAAGAACAAAGTGTTTGTTCTTCATTTTAATCCTCTAACCGTTGAGCTAGCATGGTTACCATAGCAATCGTGTCACAGGTACAGTAGTATTATGAAATGGAATTTATGATTGATTAAATTTAATGTGATTCTGTACTGCCCTTCAGCATAAAAGATCAGGTCACTGTCAAAATGTTATGACTTGTGCTTTTGCTATGAAACGGGATTCCGTAGTTACCATTTGTGCCCCCAGCATCATTTTGAGACTTAAATTAGTTGTGTCTGAGTTACCTTACGTGGAGAGAGGCAATATTAATAAATACTGTAAGTAACATACCTGTTAAGAGGAAATTGACTTCCAAAAACAAAGAAAGGTAAAATAGAATTGATAAATGGGGAGCTCAAAAGTTACAAAAAGTAGTGGATAAAACAAAATGTAGTCTAAGACTTGTAATGCTAAACAAAGATAAAATGTTTGGAGTCCCACAATGGATACTTAATGGACACCACTATGCTTATCACATATAGGACACACAACCTTTACAAGGTCAGAAAAAGGGAAAAAAAATAGACCAGCCAATGAAAACAAATGAACATTGTCTTAGGGGGGTAGGAAGAAACCAGAGTACATTAAGAGAAAAAAAATCCCAACCTTTAGCTTTCAAAGGAGAACTAAAGGAGTAAACTGATTATGAGCCAAGTAAGAATATTGAACACTAACAAAACAGAACTTTGCAAAAGTATTCAGATCCTTGTACAGTACATCTTTCATTTTCCATTGCTTCAAACCCTGAAGTCATAAAACTTTGGCACAGCAATTAACATTTGTTATATACACAAGCTATTCAAAACACTCAATGCACAAAAAAGGAGTAAATAGTGAACTTACATGCAAGAAAAATGGAAAGTTATAATTGCATATGTATTCAAACATTTTGCTATGGCAAACCTACGTTAATGTGCAGAAAATTTGTGACCTTAAAAAGCCACAAAGTTAGTTGAGTGACCTTTGTGTGTAATAATACTCTGTGTGTAATGATAGCGATTCTCATGATTTCAGAAACAAAAGCCTGTCTCTGTGACATTCTTTGTTCAGGTAGCGAATTTCAAACAAAGAGTCAAGCATGAAAACTAAGGAGCTTTCAAAGTAAGTGAGGGATAAAGTAATTGAAAAGCACAGAAGTGTACAAACATATTGAAGTCACTGAATATACAGTACCTGTGAGCACAGTCTACTCAATCATCAAGAAACAGAAGGTACATCATACCACCTAGACATTTTTCTAGACTGAGAAGACAAGCAAGGAGGAAACGTTCAAAGATGCCACTGTGAAGCCCTAACAAAAGACAGCTTTGAAAGCGCTACAGAGTGCAAAGGATGAGATGGGGGAAATGTGCACCAGTCAATAATATCTACAACACTTCACTTAGTTGCAAGAAGGAAAAATCTCATCTCAAAGCCAACATGTAGTGATCCTGCAAAAAAAGTGGCAAAAGGTTGTGTTCCGATGAGACCGAACTGGAATTTCCTCATATAAAATGCCAAGCTTTAAGCCTGACACAGACCCGAGACAACCATCCTGATATTTATTCATGGTATTGGCAGCATCATGCTATGGGGGTTAATTCTCCTCAGTAGAGACTGGAAAAGTTGTTAGTCTTAAGGAAAAATGGATAGAGCAAGATGGGATGCAGACAAATACTAGGTGATTTTTTTTTTAACTTTTCTAACACCTTATCCCAAAAATATTTGCAGCTGTAATTGGACCCAAAGGTGCTTCCACCAAATATTGATTTTATGAGTCTAAATACTTATGCAATTAATTATTTCATTTTTTCTCTTTTCCTTTTGCTGAAATCTACTTTAATTGAGTATTCAGGTTTTGAATATAATTATATAAAGAAGTTAAAAAAATGACTTAACATAATCTTGCAATTTCACAAAACTGGACACCATAGGAAGGATCTGAATATTTTTGCAAGGCATTGTATGCAGACAGAGAAAAAATACCAAAATAATATCTACAGTATAGGATCAAATTTTTGACCAGACTTTACTGTACATATTGTATTGCTACATTTTATCTGAATGGGGAAGAGCTTATAACCTTGTAATTAAGAATTATATTTGTTTGCAATTTTATAGCTCTTTTTCATTCTACAGTGTCCCAAAGCTCTTCACATACAACAGGGAACCCACTTAATGCACCACTGAAGTGCTGCACTTGACTTGCTGATGCAAGACAGCCATTGCACTCCAGCAAC
Source organism: Lepisosteus platostomus (assembly GCF_059453375.1). Classification (NCBI taxonomy): domain Eukaryota; kingdom Metazoa; phylum Chordata; class Actinopteri; order Semionotiformes; family Lepisosteidae; genus Lepisosteus; species Lepisosteus platostomus. Next base: position 40,521,806 of record NC_142613.1, read on the forward strand.
TCCACTACAAAGGTCAGAAGAAGTGAGAAAGAGGCCCAAACCACAATTTAGCCAGAAAACCTCTCCTACTATTATAGAAGTTTTCTAGCACTGCCACTGGATATTTAATTCACAAGGAGCCAGAACCTTATTTTAATGCACAGTAGCTCATCCGAAAAAGGCCCTACCTCCCTGGATACAATACTATCGCATTGGTTTTGAATTTGTGGTCCATATTGAAGAATGCCATCTACCAGTCCACCAACAACTTACAGAAGCAATCGGGTTGGTTTTCTTCAGATATATCCCATCCCAGTACTGACAAGGTCCAGCCTAGTTTCTGAAATCGTATCAAAGCTATAAAATGGTAATGGTGATGTAGAGGTTTATTATATGTTCAACCAGCTCACATTAATGGAGCACCTTAATTTTGATAGAAAACTCAGCAGAAAATAAACAGTTTCAAAAAACAGTCTTGTTCTCCATTTTCATAAGGCAATACTTACTGCGCAGGAAACAAAAGAGTAAATTGTAGATGACCTCATAACCACTCGGGTCACCAAGAAAGTCAATTGATTTGACTACAGACTGACAGATGCTCAATGGGTTAAAACTGTGTCTCTGTGTTGAAGGTGTATGAGATTGCATGGGTTCAAATCTAAATTCTGTTTTTTATTATAACTTATGAAAACTTCCAAAAACGTTCCTTGTTCAGTAATGTGCAAGATGTGGTAAACGTTTCTTTCTTTTGCCCGTAGTTTTATGAGTTTATGGTTGCCCACAGCTATTACACTCCTAAATATAATCATAATGTTACGATCAAAACAAAATAGGAGGAAAACATTTCCTACATACAAACACTGCAGTTAGAATAAGGATCAGGGAACAGAGATGTGATATCAGTCAAGAGGACCAAACTCTGAACAACAAGCCCTTTAAAGATGTGATATACAGTAATACTGGAGCAAATCACCCACCACCTGTCACTGAATCCATTAATTTGAGAGGGTGATCTTACTATTTTGGTCAGTGAGTGTTAGAAAACAACTTATCACAGAACAGCATTTGGGAAAATTCCGACACTTCTTATCTTGTACAAAAATGTCATCTTGATGATAGAATAATATTGTAAAATATAAGATCTTACAATCATGAACGTACAGTATGGTGGAAGAACCTTTATATGTGGGTGAATTATGTACTGTTACTATGACTGTGAGACTTAACAGGACTGCTAACTGAGATGCAAAAGGAGTGAAAAAATACATACCAACATGCATAACTTTGGCAGATTTTCTGTTTCACTTCTGGCACATTTATTTTGAGCTGGTCACTGTTAGACTTGGTGTTACATTTGCAAAACAATAATGTTCTTTTTCTACTAAGAATATAGTTTATTGATTTATGTGGCAGAAATAGGACAGCATGGTGGTTAGCATTGCTGCCTTGCAGCCCTGGGGCCCTGTGTTCAACTCTGCACCTGTTCTTCCTGTTGTTCAAGTGGATGCCCTGCTTTCTTTCCACAGGAAGAAAAAAACATACTGGTAGGTTACGTAGCTTCTGGGATAATTGACATTGGTGTGAGTGTGAGTATGGGGCTGTGTCTGTGGATTCCCTGCGATGGACTGGTGTCCCATCCAGGGTGTATCCTGTATCCTACCTTGTGCCTGTTGCTTGCTGGCATAGGTTCTGGCTTCCCTGACCCCAAATTGAATGAAATGGATGGGTGGAAGGATGATAAAAATACATCTTATGAAGGGTATCTGCTGCGGGATAGAAAAAGTCATCTTGCAGTTTGTGCAGCCAAATTTGTCAGGTAGTCCTTGTGTTTATGTTTGAACTACAAAAGAAGAAATGTGTTGTACCATAAGAGACACCTTTCATGTTATGCATTATACTGTAAAAAACATGTACAAGCAGCATTGTTGTCTAAGGATGACTTTAGGATAGTGAATAACTCTTACTACCATCACTACCATCAGTGTGTTGCACATTTATGTCTCTTCTTGGTATATAAGTGAAATGCATTACAATTTATTGTATGAAATTATCTTGATTAATTGTATTTTATACAATGAATTTGGAAATTATACTAACTGTATGCTCCACATGCTTAGTTTTGTGTTTTGACTCAGTGGTGTTCTTTTAATGTACAGTACTTGCCCATCTTCATGCACTTTCACTGTATTTGTGATATTGATTTTTAAAGGGTTTCTTCCTAACAGGCCATGTGATGCTTATAAGCCAACAGCTAAGGCAACAGATAACCTGTTCTAAAATCAGTCATGGCACTCTCTGTGCCTTATCTTCTTGAAGAGGATGTTGGATCAATTTGCTGCCATTGCTGTTCATCATCACACAGTGTGTTGTCCACTTATCAGGGGAAAAACAGATGCCTTTGACTAAGCTCAGTTGGCAGCTAATGGACTTGATCTTAAGCTTGAAACCCAAAAACCTGCATCAGGAGGTACAGGAGTCAGCAGCTTTATCGCCTTGATAATCTGAATAAATGGGTAGTTCTCACGTAATGAGCAATGGAAACTATGTGGCTTGTCAGAAGCTATCATAAATAGAATACCTACATCTGGAAATAATTGTGTATTATGCAAGAAAGAACAAGAACCACCGTGTTTGAGATACAGAACCCCTGTGCTATTTTCTAACATATCTACTTTCATTAATCTATCTAGTTGGAAATGTTTTAATTTACAAAAGTCCAACTCCATTTAACCAGATTTTACTTAACTTTAACACAATAAATATTTCTAGATATTTTAGACATAAACATTTACACACAAGTGGATAAAAGATTGGAAATCTTAGTGTAATGTACAATACATTACCAAATACAGTACCGAATGTGCCTATTCATGTTAATAAAGAATGACGATCTTAATTAATTCTGAATGGTCTTTAAAATGTCAACAGAAGTAGTTTCCTTACCTTAGCCTATTGTTAACTGTACTTTTATGTTAGTCTTTCTATATACCTCCAAAGCAGTACATAAACATAGTAAAGATAATTCTGTAAAAAAAATGTCAGCTAATAATTATTGCATGTGATGAAACACATTCAGGTAATGTGCTGTATAATATAATTCTTTTTTTAGAGGGGATTTTTAGTATCTCCTACACACTTCCTTGAAATGTCACATGCTCCACATTGTACCTAGTAACTCCTCTTTTGAATCTTATTAAGGAGAGTATTTTATGTAAGTGCTTTAAAGCCTTTGGCTTTATAAAAAATTGCTTAAATTAAAGTTTTAAAATCTTTAAGAAGAAACTTCTTCTTTGAATGCAACATAAGATACACTCCAGGCATTCCATGGGAAAGTACAATAGCTAAAATGTCATACCATGCACAGCAAGAGGCTTCCATATATGATTCCCAAGTATTGCAGATTGGTTTCTTAAGTGTTTAATATTTAACTGGCACTAATAATGAAAAAGCTTATTATAATTCGAGCACATTTCACACATTTATCAAATGTAAAGGCAAGAGGACCAAAATAAATGTGTTTTATGCCATCTGAGAATAAAATAACAGCAACTCATTAAGTTAATTAAATTGTGAGGCAGAGTGTTCACAGTGCTGAAATATTTCTCTTGAGCAAATATGCCTGGGCCAATCAACAAGGAAGGGTGTAAATAAAGGCTGTTCTATGTGCATTCAGACATACTGTGGTTTATTAATCCAACCTACCGTTTAACCAAATTGGAAAAAAACAATACAGTCTCATTCTATTTTTTCTGATTAATAAAAAAATGGATTAGAAAGGCACAAAACAGAGTCTTATTGCGCTTACAAAGTTCCCTCCAATTACATGCTACTGGATCATCATATAAATCCATGGATTACACCGTGTTATAAATTGTTTTGTTACGTTTGGTTCAGTTTACTCGCGTATTTCAGACACATTTCGCATAAGTTAATTGGTGTCTCTAAACTGACCTCATATGTGTGCATACTTTGCATTAGTGTAGTCCCACCTTGTGTCCTGTTCTTATAGAATAGGTCCAGTTTGTTGTAGCACTTACCATGAATGTTTGATTCTGATGCAGAATGTTTAATGTTGATTACCACAATTAAATGCACAGAAAGTTATTTATTTCCTACCATTCTCTTTGAGTTACTGAGTGTCACGGTTCCATCTGCCCCGAGGAGATGCCACCGTCCATTAGACTCTGCTTCCGCTAATCAAAGTTAACTGGCTCCTAATTACCACAAACAGCATCACCTGGACTGACTATCCTATCCCACACTATTTTAAGGACTTCTTACCTGCTCCAGTATGCTTGGCATTGAGTCTACAAGCGGAGCTTTCCTCACTTGTATAAGCCCAGCGCTTCTTACCCTGTTCCTCCTGATCTCCTGGCTTTGTGACCAATTCTCCTTCTTAGACCATGGCTTCGGATTTGACGTTTCGCATCAGTACACCTGGCTTATCATACGTATAAGGGAGGGTTATGAACGGAAGATGGCATTTATGACCACACACGGCCATTATAACTACTTAGTGATGCCTTTCGGTCTGGTCAATGCCCCTTCTGTGTTCCAGGCCTTTATGAATGACATCTTCAGGGACATCATTCATAAGTATGTCTTGGTATATCTCGATGACATCCTGATCTTTTCCAACAACCTTCAAGACCACGTCCAACATGTCCGTGAGGTCCTCACTAGACTCATTCGTAATAAACTGTACGCCATCTTTTCCAACAACCTTCAAGACCTCATCCAACATGTCCGTGAGATCCTCACTAGACTCATTTGTAATAAACTGTACGCCAAATTGGAGAAGTGCCTCTTCAATGTCTCCAGTGTACAAATCTACAATTCCTTGGGTACATCATTTCCCCCATGGTGTTGGGATGGACACCACCAAAATATCGTCCATTAGGGATTGGCTGGTCCCTAAAAATGTATTGTGCCTTCTTTTCGAGGAAACTCTCCTCCGCAGAAATTAATTACGATGTTGGCAACCGCAGGCTTTTGGCAATCAAACTTGCCTTAAAGGAATGGTGTCACAGGCTGGAGGGGGCTCAATACCCTTTTACGATTATTATGGACCATAAAAACTTGTGTGGAACAGGTTCCAAAAACATCAAGGCTGATGCACTCTCTCGTCTTTACGACCCCCCAGATATGGAGACAGCACCCGAACCCATAATCCCTTCCAGTAAGATTATTGCAGCCGTCAGATGGGATCGAACAACAGGTCAGGCAAGCTCTGGTTGGTCAGACGGTTCCCCCTCAGTGCTCCCAGAGAAACTTTTTGTCACTAACCCAGTCCGATCAGCAGTTCTACAATGGGGACATGACTCTCACTTTGCCGGACACCTGGGCGTCAAACGCACTCTGGAACTGATCACCAGAGACATCTGATGGCCAACCATGGTTCCTGATGTCCTCCAAGTATGTCCAAGCCAGTGCCACCTGTACAAGAACTAAGACCCCCTGCAATAAGAAATTCGGTCTCCTTCAATTCCTCCCTGTCCCAGAACGCCCCTGGTCCCATGTTTCTGTAGATTTCACTACTGACCTTCCAGTAAGCCAAGGCAAAATAGTAATCATGGTGATAGAAGACAGATTCTGTAAATCAGCCCATTTTGTTCCCTTACCCTCCCTACCTACTGTACGTGAGATGGCGGACCTATTCGTATACCATGTATTCAGACTCCACGGGATTCCAAAAGAAGTGGTCTCTGACAGGGATCCCCAATGTATTTTGAGATTTTGGCAGGCCTTTTGCAGCGCCCTCTGGACTTCTGTTTCTCTTACTTCGGGGTACCATCCAGGGTAATGGACAGACTGAAAGAATCAATCAGCAGCTCCTGACATTCCTCAGGACCTATGTGTCGGCCACTCAAGATGACTTGTCTTCTTGCTTCCTTGCGGAGAATATGCACACAATTCCTTAACCACCTCACCGGCAGAGATGTCTCCTTTCCGCTGCGCCCTCGGATACCAACCCGACCCTACTTACAGAATCTCCTCCAGACTCTGAAGTCCCATCCGTCCAGGACTACGTTTCTATACTCCAGAAGTTTTGGAAAACCGCCAAGACTTCTCTCCAGAAGACAGCCCAGAGGTACAAAATAGCAGCAGATCGACACCACCACTTTCTCCCTTTCCCTGTCTACACAGATGTTAATTTGTCTGGCTTAAGCTGGAAAATCTCTCACTACGACAACCATCCAACAAACTCGAACCCCTTTCCAGGTCATTTCCCAGGTTAACGCTGTTTCTTACTGTCTGGCCCTTCTGCCTACCCTCAAGGTCCATCCTACATTCCACGTCTAACTCCCTTAGCCCTTCTGTAGGTCCCCTCCTTCCAAACCCCAAGCACGCCCCCCTCCTCCATGACTAGTTGACGGTGCCCCGACCTTCACGGTTAATAAGATTCTGGATTCTCGCTGGCATCGTGTCTCAATACAATATCTGGTAGATTGGGAAGGCTATGGGAAGACCCGAAGAGAGATCCTGGGTTCCTGAAAAGGACATCCTAGATCATAATCTAATCTCTCACTTCCACCGCACTTTTCCCAATCGTCACATACTGTAGAGCCGCCCGTGAAGGGGGGAGGTACTGTCATGGTTCCACCTGCCCCGAGGAGACGCCACCGTCAATTAGACTCAGCTTGCATTAATCAACGCTAATCGGCTCCTAATTACCACAAACAGCATCACCTGGACTGACTATCCTATCCCACACTAGTTTAAGGACTGCTTACCTGCTCCAGTATGCTCGGCATTGAGTCTACGAGCAGAGACTTCCTCACTCATGTCAACCCAACGCTTCTTACCTTGCTCTTCCTGATCTCCTGGCTTTGTGACCAGTTCTCCTTCTTAGACTATGGCTTCAGATTTGACTTTTAGCATTAGTACACATGGCTTTCTACCTCTCTTTTAGGGATTCGCATAGGGTTCAACATCTACCCAGTTCACTTCGTTACACTGAGGATGCTGCACTCCTTTGAAGCATGGATTCAGGAATCAGAATTACATTTTTTAGTTTTTTTCTCTGTCAATTAAACATTTCTTACATCCATCCATTTTCTGACCGCTTTTCCAATTCAGGGTTGCAGGGGAGCCAGAGCCAATTTCAGCAAGGAACAGGTGCAAGACAGGGGACAGTGCATCACAGGGAAGACGCACAAACACAAACACTTTGTGTGTATGTTCTCCCCATGTTTGCAAGGGTTTTTTTTTAGGTTCTCAGTTTCCTCCCATAATGCAAAGACATATTGGAAGGTTAACTGGCTTTTAAAAAAATTGACCCTGGTGTCAGTGTGTGTCGGCCCTCTAAAGGACACTGCAATCAGACTCAGTCCTCTAGCATGTCCTGATTGTTTTTTAATAATCACTAATTTGTATGTATTTTATTGCATTCAATTAGTCAACGTAGTAGGTCAATACTATTTGTTTAAATAGTAGTATATCACATAATAATCAAAAAAATATAATTCCTAACACTAATATAGCACTTTTCTGTAAACAGATTTAAATATATAACAAAAAATTAGTCACTCAATTAATAAGGATTACAAGAAATGTGTCAAATTAGTTTAACAATAATTTTAGCTTGTGATGTCTTTCTGATGTAGAAGTCATTTAATCAATATAAAAGCATGTTGACAGAAAGGTCAGTGTAATCATGGTTCTGAGACATAAAATGTGGAACAGCTTGGAGAGATCCTTCATCCTCTCTGCACTGACATGTTTCCTGAAACAATCAGACAATCATCAATGTAAATAACAGGGCACATCCTGAAAGTAAACATGTGAATGAAGAGAAACGATTACTATTTTGAAATACATTGAAATATATATACTGTATATATTTCTGCAAAAGACATACAGTAATAAAGGAGATTGCTGGAATATGGTGCCCTCTGCATGATCCTGAAATTCTCATATAAACATAAAGGGCATGTACAATATAGGTGTGCTGCAGGATATGTATTTATAGGTAACACAGCAGCTTCTGTTATATTAAAGTGTGTCTGACCTAGATGGCAGCTTTGCATTATTATGGGAACTGTGGGCAAGAAGGGTGCTCAGATTAGCTTAATGGCAGAATGGTATGATTGGTGTAATGATTGGTGTGTCTGGAACAGTTTTCCTAAAGGTCATCCTGTAAAATTGTGGAGTTTTGTTTGATAACCATGGGAATAGAAAGGGTTCTGGGATGGTAAAAAAGAAGTGGAATGTGGTTATCTGTGAACATATGCAAATTCCATAAAGTAGGAATTCTTTATGGGTTTAATGGTTTTGGCTTGGGCAAAGGCCCTGACAATGCAGTTTGATGGATATTCTCTGTTAATGGAAAAGGAGTGGATTTTAATGGCTTAGTTTTGGACATCCGTCTCATTACTGCATAAATGAGTGTGAGATGTTTTTTTTAAATGTATGGAATGCAAGGAGTGTAATAGAGATACTGTAACTGTGAATCAATGTGTTTGTGAGACACAAAAATCTAATTTATAGAAAGATTTATGTTCCAAAAAGGAAGAGTGATAAAAGATACATTAACAAGAAATGTGAGAGGCAGAACTTGCTTGACACCAACACAGTCACTTTTAGAATTCAGGGATGAAGATAGTAAAGCAGGGGAAAAATGATACAATGATACAGACACAAAAACAAAATTAATATGCTATAGTCCACAAAACCCCAAATAGTCACAAGGAGCATGATCCAGTTCTCTGAATCAGCTGATTTGCTTATGTTGCTTGTGATTTTGTGGTAATTGACAGGTGACTAGGTAAACAGCAATAATGTTGCTGTGACGATTGCAGCCTACTGTACTGCATATGTTATATGACAGGGAGACCTCAAAGATGAAGGGAAGCAGACACAAATAAGAGAAAAAACAACACACCTCAGTCAAGTGTACTGGCCATTATAAACAAAAACACTACTCCCGCTTTTGTCACCTTGAATCATTTATTCCAGCATTTCTCACCATTTTTCACTTCAAGGCCTACTAGGTATATGTTTTAAAAGTCAAGGTCAACAGAGAAGCCATAAAACAAACAAATACTGTATGAGGAGAAAAGTATGCAGTATGATGTGGTTACAGAGGGTGTCATGAGTTTTTTTCATCGGACACCCCACTCAGCCTGTTTTTCACCAGGGCCCGTTTCTTCCTTGTCGGCTCTTTCAAAGGGCTGTTCCTGCCAGCCTGACAGAGAAAACCGAGGCCTGCCTGAACTTGAACTTGAACTTTATTGCCATATGTAACCAGTACTGGTACAATGGAATTCTTACTTACAGAAAGTCTCTCGATTGTAAAACAAGTGTAAAAAACAAAACAAAGTGCAAACAGTGCATCAAGACAATATACAAACAAACAATAGACAATGTGCAAGTAAACATGTAGAAGTTTGAATGTAAACAATACAGACGTGTAAACAATGACTGGAGATGTGGAATAGATAAGAAATCATAAAGAGGTAGATGGTGATGGTGTAGGTGTGGTCCGAGGGGGATGGCTAAATGTGTTCGCCAGTCTCACTGCTTGTGGATAGAAGCTATTGAAGAATCTAGTGGTAAGTGTCCGTATGCTCTTATATCTCTTGCCTGAGGGCAGTGGAGTGAAGAGCTCATGCCCGGGGTGGTGACTGTCCTCTGTGATGGCCAGAATTCTACCACGGCAGCGGTCCTCGTAGAGCTGTTTAATCTCGATGAGACCGCAGCTGATGATCTTCTGGGCCATATTGACCATTCTCTGCAGTGCCTTTCTTTCTCACGAAGAGGTGTTGCCATACCACATGGTGATCCCGTTGGTGAGGATGCTCTCGATGGTGCAGCAGTAGAAGTTCACCAACACATGTATTGGCATCCCCCATCGCTTGAGGCACCTCAAGAAATAAAGGCGCTGCTGAGCCTTCTTCATGATAGAGTCAGTGTTCACAGTCCAGGTTAGATCTTTAGAGATGTGAATTCCCAAAAACCTAAAGCTAGTGACTGTTTCCACTTCCGTTCCATCAATACTGAGTGGGCTGTGAGTGTATGGCCTGTGTCTCCGAAAGTCCACTATTAGCTCTTTCGTTTTCTTTATGTTCAAGTCCAGGTTATTGCTATGACACCACCTAAGCAGCTGTACGACTTCATCCCTGTAAGTGGACTCGTCATCATCACTGATCAGTCCTAATTTAGTGGTGTCATCTGCAAACTTAATGATGCGGTTGTTGCTGTGTCTTGCTGTGCAGTCGTGAGTAAATAGGGAGTACAACCTTGGACTCAGACAGCAGCCTTGTGGGGTTCCAGTGCTCAGGGTGAGTGGTGTTGATGTTTTATTGCCTATCCGCACCACCTGTGGTCTCTCGATAAGAAAGTCCAGCAGCCAGTTGCAGACAGAGTTGCACAGACCTAATCCCCTGAGCTTTGTCACCAGTTGACTGGGTATGATGGAATTGAATGCTGAACTCTAGTCCACAAACAGCATTCTCACATACGAGTTCTTAGTGTCCAGGTGTTCCAAGGCTGTATGCAGAGCCAGGGAGACAGCATCATCCACTGATCTCTTGTTCTGGTAGGCGAACTGCAAGGGGTTCAGGGACTCTGTGATGGAGGAGTTGATGTGTGACAACACCAGCTTCTCCAGGCATTTCATCACCACAGATGTTAATGCTACTGGGCGGTAATCATTCAGGCATGTCACTTTTACCTTTTTGGGTGTTGGAACAATAGTGTTTTTTTTAAAGCAGGTGGGGACCATGGACTGTGACAGGGAGGAGTTAAAGATGTCCGTAAACACTGTGGTCAGCTGGGCTGCACATGTCCCATCAGGCCCTGCAGCCTGATGGGTGGTATCCCATCAGGCCCTGCAGCCTTATGGATTTTCATCCTGCTCAGAGACTTCTGCACGGCCTGCTTCTCAGCATTGCCCGTGTTCAGAGCATCAAAGCGGGCATAGAAATGGTTCAACTCATCAGGCAGGGATGCGTTGTTCGTGTCAATCTCCTGGCTGCAGCCCTTGTAGCCTGTGATTGACTGTAATCCCTGCCACAGCCTCCGGGTGTCAGCGCACTGCGTTTCAAGCCACACTCTGTAGCTCAGTTTGGCGCGTTTTATGGCTTCCTCTAATGCATACCGTGATTTCTTGTACAGCTCTTTGTCCCCCGATTTGAATGCGGTGGATCTATCTTTTATTTTATTGCGAATGTCGTTGTTGAACAACGGTTTCTGATTGGGAAATGACCTAATTTTCATTTCTGGTACACAAATGTCAGTGCAGTATTTAATATAGCTGGTGACCGCGTCCGTATACTCATTTAAATCTGTGTCGGGAGCTCTGAATGTGTCCCAGTCTGTACTATCAAAGCAGTCTATTAACTTGCTTTCTGCCTCCTCAGACCAACAACGCACTGACCTGTTCGCAATGGGGGAGGTCTTCAGCTTCTGTTTGTACTCAGGAAGCAACAGGAGAGCGATGTGGTCCGACTTACTGAAACTCGGTTTGGGAAGCGCTTTGTATGCTCCTTTTATTGTTGTGTAGCAGTGGTCCAAAATATTGCCTCCTCTTGTCAAGTAGATCTTGCCTGTAGATCTCACCCTGTCAATCTGGCACTGCAAAGGACCCAGCAGTGGCATAACACATGCATTATATAGTATACAATTATTAGTAATTTGTAATGAGAAAACAGATAATTTTATTTTAGATTTAAATTCAAAAATATATTATACATTTTGGCTTTAAAAACATATCATGTTTAAAAGCACATAACCATAAAAAAGGCCAGATTAAATTAAACTTTTGAGTAGTGATTTGAATGGCTTTGTCATGTACTGTAAGTTGCCTTGTAACTGATACACTACATTTAGGTCAATATATTTAAATTGTTAATACTGCAATTTGCCATTATATTGTTGAAGTAGTGTATGTGCCACTTTTACATTTTAATGATTGCTTGCAAAATGGTTGTGTAAATAATTGCATCACTTATTTAGTATATATGGGACGTTTGGGAAATTTATTTTTTTATGGGTCTTGTGGTCTTTGACTTACAGCGCCTTTCAATGTTATATTTCTGATGTTAACACAGGTTGCTTCTGTGATAGTCATGGTTCTGTGCGGGGTCGTGCCCCCCGCCGCCCGTTGCGTCCCCCACACTTGGGGCGCGAACCCGGGTCTCCGGAGCAACGCAACAGGGCACCACCCGCGTGACCTAAAGGAGACCTCCCTCAGCCCAGGCAGCCAAGGACCCTGCTACGTGCAGTGAGGGCGCTGACGTCACCACCCTAGCTTGAGTAGGAAAGCAGTCAATAGCCATGTCTATCACTTCAATTTCTGTTACTGACATCCCTATTTGTCCATTCCAGTCAGCAGTCCAGTAAGGAATGTTGAAATCTTTCATGATAAATGTTTCTTCCTTTACTGATATTTACATGTGGCCTTTGAAATATTCCTAACAATTTGACTTTAAAATGTTTTATTATACATTTGACCCATATACTGTACATTCTGAAATCCCTCATTTTCAAAGGCTAATTTACTGTACCCAAATACATCTTTAATGTATAGCTGTATACGTCCCTCTTTCTTGTTCCAGAAAACTGCATATCCACTAATTTTGTATTTATCACAATCTTTCTTTGTTAGTATGTTTCTGTGATTGCCTTCTAATGAGGTAGCTGTTATCTAATGTTTTTTGTGTCTAATACTCTAAAATGTAGGTTTAAGCACTTAATTGCATAGTCCTTTGATGTATAATTTTTTCATTATTGGAGTGCCTGGGGGTCTTCTTCAGTGAAGTTGGACCTTTGTTTCCTGGGAGCAGAAATGATTGTGAGACCATGATTATTGCATTAGTTATTGAAGTAGTTCACTAAATCACAAAGAATTGAATGTTTTTATGGCAAACTAGAATATAACAATATTTACAATTTTGAAATAAAATCAACCAAAGACAGATATATATATTTTTTTAAAATATTGTTTTTTCTACATGCATAATCCAATACCATGTCAAACTTTAATTTCTTGAAGTCTATAAACTGACAGATTCATTCCATTAATTTCAATCATTCAATGTAATTTAACCTTATTTTAATTGGGATCTGTTAACATTTAACTTCTGAGTTCAGGTATTTAGCAAATTTTGGAATATTATGGAAAACAAGTTAGCCAAAAATACCAAAAGCTTGCATATTCTAATATTTTGCATATATGAGTTCAATGGTACCATGTTTTGTGTAGGCTACTAAGGATAAAAATGTTGTTGACATTTCCCGTTGTCAGCTAAGTTTAAAAATGCAGCTTCCATAGTTCTCATTATGCACACCACATTTCGCTTGACTCTCTTAAATTTGATATGTGTGCATGAAAACAATTGCTTTCTCAACCGCATTGCAAAATATTCTACTAAGAACTGCATTCTTGGTAAAGTGCATGATAATTTCAGCTTTCAGGAAGTCCAAAAGCACTGAAAGCCCAGAAGGATATTCTTTGAATAAAATCATGAAATGGAAATAGGCCTAAATCTTATGCTTCGACAATATTTCTAGATGATCAGAGACCTAAAGAAACGAAGACAAAAACAGGCAGAAGTAATTTGTGGTTTGTACTTCTTCCACCACTGTCTGCTTTATTCAACAGCTGTCCTGAAATGCTACTCTTTTTCTTGCAGGGCTCCTTCTTATGTATCTTATTGCAGTTAGTAATCAAGTGCTCTACATTGGCGCTTTCCATGCAAAACATTGTTTAGTACTGGATTCTATAAACCTCAATTTGTGCATGACAACTTCTCCATGAAGACATATTTTGAAACTTTATTTTAATTAAAATAATTGAAAATCAACAAAAACAACAAAGAAAAGATTTTTTAGCATAATGTTTTTTACATTTTCTTTTACTCCTAACTTTTCATACTGTATACAAATTGTTTCCACAATCAAGTTTCTAAATTCTACTGCGTTGTCGAGCTAGCATCATTCTTGTTCATGAAAGGAAACATGGACTTATTTTCTTTGTATGATTTTCTTTTATTGTATATTACAGCTTACAGTACTTGGATTAATCAAAGACAAATGTACACAGGCACACACCTACTCAAAACCCCCACGCACATTGCTTACTATTCACAGGGGTTCTAAGACTGTCTCAAGTCCTCTCTCACATCTTTTATAATTCTGAAGGTGGGTGGCAGCTGTATATTTATAGCTTACCCCATAAAATAAGCCATTGACAGTACAAAAACCTAATTAAAATTCATTTATTTTCTTTATGAAACAAGCACATTCTGTAGAAATTTATAAACAATACCTCTATTATTTATCTACCCATATTATTTAGTTTTTTTGTGGTACATTTCACATTTTAAAATATTTTTACTCAGTGAGTTTTGAAGGTGTTAAATATAGATATATAGTGAATCATATTGACAAATAATATAGAACAATTTACTTTATATTATAAACTCCTTACAAGCCACCACATGTTTAATGCTCAGGAGGCAACAAATGGACATGAAAAAATACTTAAGTTTTCCTGTAACTTTTATTTTATATAAAAAAATAAAATATACATACTTGACATAAAAATGAGTGTTTATTAATAATACAAATATGACTTCTTACTACTAATAATAGTCTATCAGTAACTCTATCAGTACTCTATCAGTAGCTTCAGCAATACATATTTTCAACCTCACCTCAAAAGCAGAGCATTTTTTCTAAGTAGTAATAGGTAACTAGGTAACTAGGTAATAAGTAAGTAGTTCTTAGCTAACTAAAAACAGACAAATAGATTTGGTTTTCCTTTGCTCTTCAGGGAATAGTAAAAATGTTGCATAAGTGTTTTGACAAAGCAGAATATGACTTGATCGTCTACATATAAACAATACACTGAACACACCGGCAAAAAAATATGTCAAATAAACACACTCGTTGTGTTTAGACCAAGTGCCCTAAAGTGTTGTCTATTTAGGGTCATAAAATCACCCCTGCTCTACTCATCTAACTCTACTCTTTATTTGGACTAATGGTTTTATAATGTTTTCTGTATTAATACTTGTGATATAGAATGGTCATTAATTTCTCTCTGTAGTGAGGGAAAATTACCATTAGCCAGTGTTTGGTAAGCTAATTAATTATTAAATAATTTATGTAATGCATGTAACACATTGATTTGAAACACTGTACCTAACAGTTTTTATATTTTCTAAAGCTTGGCTGATACATGGAGGAAATCTTCTTTTGGAAGAGAACTATGTTGAAAAATGAAACCATGTTGTTGGTTTGTACGTCTTTTAACTGTGATGTTTAATATGCACTGGCTATGTACAATGATGGGTACAATCCCTTCATATTGTTGTTTTAATTATAACAATTAGAATGAGTAAATATTTTAGTCATACATATAACTGTACTGGATATAATAGAAGCAATATTGTTCCCTAGAGTTCCTAACCTCTGTACACCCAAATCTCAGAAGAATTGTCCGATTAATTGTTTAGTAAATTGCCCTACAGTGAGGTTTGCTGAAAAGCAAGTCAATAAAGGTTTACAGCTAATCAATAAAAACCTTTTTTTGAGGAAATTAATATATATTCACAGTCAAACATAGGTTTTCATCCTCAGGTGATCCAGTACAATAATCCTTTCTACAAAATCTCTGCTGATTTGTCTCTTTCTTGTCTTGCCGTAGAAGCTACAGTACATTCTATCAACCTGAGGCACCAGGTGTATTTCAGTCAAACATTTACCTTGATACTTACTGTAGCTTCAATTCTGGTTTCTTCAATCACTCACAGGACTGCAGGCCTGAGAGAGTAAAGCAGATTAAGCCAAAGGTTAAACTTTGCTGGTATGATCATCTTTCACTATAGACCTTTTTATTTTCTGTATGACTGTATTCCTTTTTTTTGGAAATAAATGTATGTTTCACATACAGTATCAGACCATAGAATGTTGTCTGAGGATCTTGAGTCTGTACTTATTTTGAGAAGGGGCTTGCATGTGTGATGAAACCCTAGTGGTAGATACATTCAGGGTTGGTAAACTTAAGACCTTATGGAAAAAATAGGGTTATGGGAAACTGAAGTCATGACTCAACTTATTAAAATACCTCAAATGTTTTTTCACCTATAATAAAGTAAAACAATAACATCAGAGTAAAGAAAACCATAATATATTTTTGGAAAATGAGGGGCAGATATTCAAAAAAATGGTATATTCAGCTAAAAATTATTAGTTAAATATCAGATGTTGTTGAAGTATCCCTAGACAGCAGTTAAATACATCTACAGAATGATTTTGTGAAAAAAATGTCTTGAATATTTTGTATTCATACTATTTCCCTTGTTGTATTTTTCTTTTTTTTCTTGTTACCCATAAACTAAATGTGTGTTTCATTCTCTTAATACATATACAGTATGTTTCAGACAGGCTCTTAGCAAAAAGTCAGAAATGCTTATCAGCTTCTTGAGCCACCTGTATAATTGGACCCTTCAGTTGACAAAAAGACTACCCCGAAGATATAATTATTTTTAATTTACACATTGGTTTGGAGACATGAAAGACCTGTACAGCCTCAGAGTGTCCAGCTGATTTTAGGGCCAGTTAGCTCCCCTATGATCATAATGTAAATCAGCAGTTTGCCTAGTTTTTTAGTTTTAGGATTACTGTTTGGATTATGTTTGGAATATGAATAGGATTCAGCCAAAACATGTCTTTATACTGCATAGGTTTCGAAAAAGTATCAAATGTTTTTGTTGTAATTATTATGTCTTTACTCTTGCTTTAAATACAAGTACGACTTCTAACCTGCAATTACATGGCTTGATTTTATTTTTTTAATAAAATATTTGTTATTAATCCTTTTAATGGATATGCACTGCCTTAGGAATTTCCCCTTCAATGGGTATTGTCACTCCATTGAGTTACTACTGGAGGAATTTAGCTAATGGCTTATGAATAACATTTCTTGTTTAATGTCAAATGTTTTTAGTGACACTTCTGTCTCTTCTAAATTTACAATAAGCATGAAACATATTGTTAACTCCCGTGGTTAATATGGGTGTTTATGATTTGTTATAATAACAATGCCAATCACTGCAACACCATGCCCCCATTTGTATTATCCCAGTCTACTTAATTTAATAGTACTCATTCCTTCATAGTAAGCTTTGCTGAAATTCTTAATTTTGTTTAACACCATACCATATTACGATCAGAATTCCCCAATGGTTCTCCTCTCACCTATGGAAAACTAAAATATCTGAATTATATCTGAATTTGGTGGTTTATAGCATTCTCATAAAACTATATACTGTAAATCTTTTTATTTTTATAAATAAAGATTTTTATAAATTCAAACCATAATGGTTATTGAACATCTCAATTTAATCTAGGCATTCTTCCTATGTCTGGATGTTTGATGTACTTTAGAGTGCTACATCATCACCTCTTCCATTCTTCCTGTTTTCTTAAATGCTCAGTATTCACAATTGCATTCTTCACCATCACTCTTTGTTGCTATGTTTCTGAGATCAATTATATCATAATCAAATGATACTGGGTAGCTTCTATCTCTGACATTTTGTTTCTAATAATCCTAGCATTTAGATATAAGCACTTAATTTGATGTTTCCCTTAGGCTCTTTTTCTGAAGCTACTCTCCATATACAGTACTGTATCTCCCTGGCAGACTGTGTTTTGATTCACCCACCTCCCATTCTAATTTAAATGATTTTAAATTTCTTTGTAGATCTTTGCCCCTAGCTGACTGAAGCTATTTCTTTCAGATGCAAACCATTATACTGTATCTGTGGCCTTTTCTATAGAACAGTTTTCAGTGTCTGAGAAAGATGAAGGCTTCTGACAGGCATTGTTGATTAAAATTTGCAATTGTCACCTATTGAGAAAAACCTCCGCTCCATTAGAACACCACTGGTTTGGTACTGCTTTTCAATTTGTCTCCAAGGTCTTTGAATTTGTTTCATATAGCAATTGGGCAGTTTTTTTACAAATTGTTCTAGATTTATTTTAGATTTTTTATAGCTATAACTTAGCTGCTAGGAGTCTTCCAGGATGCTGCACATGCTGTATTAGTGTGTATTGGGCAATATGTGTTCCATGAAATTATACAGTATTATGTATATCCACAATGTGTTTGTCCACAGAAACTTAAGGCAAGACACATGAATATGGTTTGATTCTAATTCTGGCAATACTACTAATAAATATTAATGGAGGAAGTAAAATATGGCAGCCTCGTTAAAAAAGAAATGCACATACATAATTTGTATGATTGTATGTTTATAATTCACTCTTAAAATGCATTGGTAAACAATTGTAAACACTGCAAGAAGAACATACTAAGCACATACAGTATCTTAATAGCAAAGCTGACTTTTGTAGGATGTTATGGTTTAAATTTACTGAAACAACTAGAGATAAAGTAGGAAAAGTAAATAGTGAAATAACTTTTATGGATCTTAGGAATCCATTAGACAGAACAAACATAGTATGTGGATTCTAAACATACAGTATAGAGTTTTGTTAAAACAGTAGAGAAAGGTGTTATTGAAAACTGACAATAATAATATTTATGTGAATCAATCTGCCTTGATAAAACTGGTTGATTGATCACTCAGGGATTACAGAGATTAATAACATTAGTGTTTCATCGTAATTATACCAGTTGGTATTGTCTACATTTTAAGCTAAATCATTCTCATCAATATTCATATTCTTAAAGACAAGTAAGTAATGGTATATAACTAGTGTATTGAGCTACATTGCAATTGTACTCATCCCAGTGCAACTCAGAGATGAAGATATTCTATGAATTTGACAGTTTTGCAGAACTGAAGATGGGCTGGTTGGACCAACAAGGTCCAATCCTCTCCTTCTGTCTCAGTTCCAAAGCAGTGATGCATCTGGAAAAGAAAGAGAATACTGTTTAAGCTTTAAGCTGGGAACTGTTTTCAAAGATGGAATTCTTCACTAGTATTGCACTGAATTTAGCTTTCTGACAGTTGATGACTCGGGTCCAGTTGAGTGAGACTGGAGATGAAGGAATTAGATTTTCTTGTCAGGGTATAGTTCTATCACAGAATATACAATAATTTGGGTTTGTTGCCAATTGTATTAATTTAGTTTATCATGCAATATCTAGTTTGTATCACAACTGTATCACATTGTTGATTATGTTGTGAAGTCGTCAGGTTTTGACTGAGAAAGAGGACCACTGAAATCGAGTTGAACTGTACTTTTTAAACCCTGCAATCATGGCTGGTTATTGATTGTGACATCATCAGGTATTGTCTCTTTCCCATCCCTCAGGTTTCCCATTAACTGGTCATCTGTAGAATGATCACTGGCTTGGGGTCCTAGTGGAGGCAATTTTTTGGTGGAGCAGACTAAGAAATACAAATGTTAACAATAGAATTAATAGAAATGTCAAAGACTGACTCAATTTTAATAATGTCCTGTTCTGTTTTAGAGTAAGGACAACTCAAGGCTTTACGCACAGGCCTTAGCTATGGTAGGGTCATTTCTTTGCTGAGGCAACTGAAAGATTATTCAGAAAATGGAAATATAATCTGTGCAAACTTGGCAAAGGTGCATTTTACACAGACAATTCCATGCTGTAGTAAAAAAAAGTAAAAAGAAGTGGGTCTTGCTAGAATACAGATCACATCAAGCAGGCTGGTTTAAGGAAAATACATTTACTGTTTCCAAACTGATCACCCAACTGGCTTGCAAAATATTCAGCCTAATTTTCTATAGCCAGGTTTTTCACAAATAAACCCAAAAGCAGAGTGGCACATGAATACCATATTTCTTATCAAGCAGCATGAGAAACTAGAAAGCACTGTTTTTGTCCTATCAGTCAGGAACAATACAGTATATCCACAAGAAATCACTGACATATCATTGTCAGCAGCTTCATCCAAAAATGTAATTGATTTCTACATAGCTCTAAATGTTAAGCAGAGCTGCAAGGTAAAAAATAAGCTTAGAAAGCTTAGATTTAGCCCAATTTATTTAGCTCTCTTTGTTATGCGATAATCAAAATTCCAGTGGCTGAACAGCCTCAAGATAGGTGAGAACAGCTTACAAATCACAGATTAGCTTTGAGGGATTTACAAATGTGGCACAAATTCTCATTAAGGACATAATGAGCATTAATGCAGAGCATCTATAATAGTCTGTTAATTCTCTTTACCCTTTCTTTATGGATAGAATGATTAAATATATAGTTTTTTATACAGGACACATTCCAATAGCCTTTAGGAGTGGTATACTATTCAGCTGTGTGAAAAACATACATACTGTAGATGGTTAGATAGCACATGCATTGGTAATGTTTTTATGAACTAGGCAGGAGTGAAAATCTAAGGGAAAATGCAACTTTATCATTTTTGTGCTATCAGTTTATTTTCTTAAGCTATATGTTAAGGTGTTATAGAAAACAACAATAACTATTTTTCTGCAATTTAGGCCACTTACTAAATATATGGAAAGTACCATCCAATAATATTTTATTTCAATTACAGTTTACACCATTGTTCCCTCTCTTTTTTACTGACTGAGTTAATTGGAGTGTCTCATAAACACAATGCCTTGAGCAACTTGAGGGTGTGTTTGGCTAAACATACTAAAATTGTGCAGACCCAAAAACATTTGCAATGGCATCACAGCACTTACAGTATTCTTCCACATCATATACTGTTGCTTGGAACTAACTGTTTAAATTAAAATAATGCAGACATGTTTGCTTGGAACTTTTGGAACATTTATTATGAACTGGGCTTGTTGAATGACATGTCACTTTGTACAGCTTTAGTTTCCCTATGGCACATTTAGAACAAGTGAGCAAATGACACAACACTACTGAATATCATATTCAGAGAAATAATTTGTGAAATTAGGCTTTATCATTTAAGAAGGAATTATAAATCCACATGGAAAGATATGCAGTTTGGGAAACAATGTCTCCTCTAAAGACACCACTGTTGAACCCTGAAGTGCTCCAGTCCACCCAACTGTATTAATGGTGACTGCCATTTACTGTGGTTAGTTTCAACAATGGACTAGTGTCCTATTCAGGGGTGGAGTTATTTGCTTTTTGTTCACTTAATACTATGGAAACCAAGACAAGCTTAGGGCTATAGTGCCTTGAATAAGGAACTACATACTGCATCTATAGTACCTGGTCTGATGTCATTTGGCTATTATTGGAAATCAAATCAGTACAACTACAGTCCTGATACAGGCACAGTCCTTAAATCCACTCACCTCATTAATAAAAGGGCTATGTCTCTTTTTATTGAGTTTGACTATGAGTCACACTTAATTCAAGTTTCTATGTTCCTCTCTTCATGCTCTGAGCTCTGAGTTTAGAACTAAATCATACTGACTCTTAAAACCTAATCGATGCTTGATTGATCGTTGGACTGCACACCAATATTTTGCTGCATGATCTGGTTAACTGAAGCTGTTACTTCCTAAATTGTTGTGTGGCCTGTTATGTTGTTTTTTGCATGGGATCTTCAAGGTTAATACATACACACAGGTTGTAGGGCACACAGGTCTACACATCTCTTTTTGTTCTGCAAAAGAAAGCTTATCTTCTACTGTTGTTTTGTGGGTGAAACAGATATCCAATGAAATCTATTTCATCAGACACAAACCACAAACTGTACTTATTTATTCTCACAGTACAGTACGTTATTGCTAGTGGATAACTCTTCTTCTGTGGTCCCCATTATTTTTATCCCCATACAGTGAAACATTTCTAACCTCTAAATCTAAATCTCATTAAATTTAGATTCATATGAAAATTTCTTAAATGCCTCAAAAGAAAATGCAACAGAAACTCTGTTTTGCTTATAATTTCCTGCTACATTTTCTTGTCCAAATATTCTGCTTTTAAGTGTTTTTTAGATTATAATGGTGAAAAAAATACATTTACTTCCTTGAGGGTCTTATATGCCATTATTCAATTAGGTATTATTGTGCCTTTACTATTTCTATTTCTATACTACTGTATATTAGAGATTGTTCAGTCTAAACAATAGTTTTTAGACTGCAGTTATTTCCATCATCCGTACTTCTCAAAGTCTTTTAAGTTCTTGAGTGTATATTGCTTTAAAACAAAGGTCAGTATATACAGTGCACCACTGACATTGGACTTGGAAGTTTTTCTAATGTTGGATTAATGCCAAGATGATTTCAATATGAAATTGAGACAACAGTGGCTATTTACTTGAATTTGTTGTTAAATCTAGTTTAGTATTCAGTAGTAAAATAAGGCATTTTTTTCCATTTTACCAGAATTGTGTTAAAGTGTTTTAAAGGAGACAGGGCTATATATTGTCCATTTAATTCCACCTATTGTCCTGTTTATTACTCCCAGATGGAGACCTCAGAAAATACAGGAACCATCCAACCATCCATTCGATTTTAAATCTGAAATGAAAAAATTTTATCTGTACTGCCTGATCTATATGGAAGAGACATTTCTTTCAAAGTTTATATTATTACATTTAGAAAACCAAATCACATTTTAAATCTAAATCAAGTCAGCCTCACGATTTGATTGACTTGAAATAGCTTTTAAAAGCATAGTTTTCAGTTCAAGGTCACTGTTTATATTATCAACACAGAAACAAGTTCTCCCATTGAAACTGTTTCAAGATGAGTCAGGTTAAGTAAAACATCAATCCTTTTTCAGAGCTGAAGGCTAATCTTTCAGCTCATTACTTTTTAGAGGCTGCAGCCTCTTAGTCCCCTGTAATTATGCTGAATACAAATCAAGGTATTTTTTACTTATTATATTGTACACAGAAAAGTGTTACTTTGTTGATTTTTTATTGCCATGTAAGTCTTCATTTCAATGCAACTTACCTTTTATTAATACATTAGATTGACTGCAATCTGAATACTATATATTTAAACATTATGCACACACAGACAAAAAAAACACCTACATGGAGTCAACACCATTGTTATGTCTAGGCGTTTTACCTCCTTGATGGCTTGTTGAATTTTCACATGCTATTTACCAGCACTTACATTTCTGTGCTTCATATACTGTAATACCTTATTCAAAGTGTAATAATAAAGAATCGAGAATTCTGGTTTAGATTATGTTTGCTGTCTACTCACTAAAACACAGATTAAATTGCTTCATTTTAATAGCATGGTAGAGAAAAAAAGAGCTGAAGTAAAGTCCATATCAGCCTGAGTGCAAACAGTAGAAAATAACTGTGAACATGCACTGAAAAAGCCATAAGCATTTGCTTGATTTCTTATTTCTTATATTCAGCTGTGTAAAACAAAGCATAATATTATTATACAAACTGGAATTCAGTGAGACTTTGACATTTACCCATTTATTTCACAATAGATATTTTATGCATACACTACACAAACAAGATGTTTTTCATCAAGTTTTTTATCTACTGTAAAATTGAATCTGTTCCTTTTTAGGCAGAACTATTATCCAGAAGTTTTGTTATTGAAATTCATTGTACACCAGACAGGAAAGGAAAAAAAAAGCTATATTTTATGTGTCTGATTAAAAATACTTAGGATAATAAAATAGACTATAACATACTAAAGCCTTCAGTTCTTCAGTTGTATATTGTTTCTTTGAATAATTTGCAGACCAAGGCAGAAAGGCCAAAAATGAGAGTTCATTTACTGTAGTCGGTCAAACACATTTTGCATTCTTGCTCTATAGCCACATAGTCATTACTGGTTGGAATGGGAGAAACCAGTCCCTAAAGTATGTAATTATCTTGAATCCCCTCATAAAGGAACAATATGGATAAATCAATCGAACCTCAACCTGCATGGAGGTGGACACTGGAACACCTGGAAGAAACCCCTGAAAACACATGAACATGCGAACTTCATACAGTCACCCCACCCAAGTGAAAATCAAACCCTTGCCTCTCCAGCTGTGAGGTATTTCTACTGGTAGCATGTATAAAAGCATTTTCTATGATCATATAGGTTTGAATGCTTTTATATCAGATCCCTGGTGCTCCATTTTGTTACTGTTATATTTTCTCAATAACAAAGCTCTTTATTTATTCATCTACAGTATGTGTCTCTTTTCTATGCATGTCCTGAAAAGTAATGTAAATAGATGTGGAAACAGAGTAACATTATGCATCTAAAGGAAGCCTTTTTTGCATGGAAGCTTGCTTAACTTTCTTTCAAGCAGTACTTTAGTGTTAAAAAAGATCACAGCAGGGGACATTCGGTCCTTAGTTATGTTTACAAATGGGCATAGTGGTGGTTAAAAAGAAAGACCAATGCTTGTGGTATCCCACACCAATTAAAGGAACTCATGCTGGTTAATAACAAACAAGTGTGCAGTGAAAAACTGTCTGTTGGAAGGATCCACTTATTACACTTCCTGGACTTCTTCTTGGTGCTGTCATTGTACATACAGTAGATGATTGATGATTGTTACCAAAGAAATGAACAAAAGTGACACAGAAAAATAACATGAAGGCATAATTCATGCAATATAAAGTAAAAATCCACTAGGCAAAAAATGATCATTTGAAAATATAGCAGAAGGAAAAAATGTGCTGAATTCTATGTCCTCTTGAAGGGAAAAAAATTATGAATTTAGGATTTGCAGTACGCATGATAGGAGTCAAAATGAAGTGAAGAAAAATCAGTGTAATCAGACAGTTCCCAAATAAATATATGAAAATTGGGACATTTTCCTGCATCAGCATGCGTGTTACACTAAATTCTGATATTCTGTATTGTAATTGAAAATATTGCGTTGATAAAATGTATACTGTAGCTGAGTTGTAGCTTAAAGAATGACTTGCCACAGCATGTTTGTTGACAGACAGTTCTTGAACTGACATATTCTGGTTGAGATTTGGTTTGGTAATGACTGAACTGAGGGGTGAAATTATAATAGATTATTTTTAATGTCTGGCTTTTAGTACAGTATACAGTCTTTGAATATATAGAGTTTAGTTTCATTCCTTCTTGAATGTTAATATGCACGATTCTTCTGTGGTTGAATGTGCTTTTAATAACTTAGAAATTAAGCTTAGATCTGAACTTATCTTTCAATAAAAGTTTACAACAAACAAAACAACAGTTACAAATGACGCGAGGCCATTTGGCCCATCTATCCCATTTGATAGTGCAGGGACAAGGCCTATTATTTGACTTAAAATTAAGAGTTTAATGCTTTCTAATAATCTTTGTGTGCCTTGACCAAGCAGTTTAGTGCCTGTCTGTGGTGGTGGTGGCACAGGAATGAAGCTAAAAAGGCATTCCTTTGTGATCTCAGCTTCTCAGCTGGGAAAGTGAGTGTGTCTTATGGTTAACGATCCTTTCCATGACAGTGGCGATCTGAACTCCCATGATGGATGTCCACTACTGGTGCCCGGATAGAACAGAGGCAGAGCATAACTCTTAAGCTGCACCTGAGTTAAACTTATTAACCTGATTTTTACTTACTTGGTTTAGTTTTGTGACTACTTATGCAAAGTCACTACATTTGCAATACTCTAGTCGATAGGTAGCACGTCTTGATGAACTGTTGGAAGAATTGTTTTGGCTTTCTACTAACATCTCTTGCTTCACCGATAACTACTGGTAAGATATCATTGGGCCCAGAAGACTTCTGCTTCTACTTTTACTTTTACTTTATGTTGTTGACACCCATTTCCATTATTGTCTAGAAGTTTTCCATTATTGTCCTGGCTATACTTTACTCCATTTTGTAGTATTGAAATACCTTTTTTATTATTTATTTTAGCATCCACTACAATATTCCTTTCAATTTCTTGTTTGACCATTCCAAAAATCCTTTTTTACCAGTGCTTGCAATTCACTTATATAAAATAAAAAGACTTTCATTTAGGGAGCACAATTTGTTCAAGCATTTTCAAGCCTGTTCTTTTCTTGACTTTCAAACAAATCTTTATGGTTGAAACCCAGAACTGATCATAATAATTTTCATAATATTATTATTTTGATTGTGCTGTAGTAGTACTTTTAATTGTATTTCAGGCACCTTTAGTATAATCTCCTGTCACATAAAACGCAAGAGAGCTCCAGATTTCATGCACAAATATATACTTATTACAATAATAACTATTATGTTTTCACTTTAGTAGTTATCTTTGGCTACTAACACAGGTAAGTTGGCAAACTATGTTTAAAAAATGTTTTTGTTAATGAAAGATCTAAGTTACTTACATGAACAACATGCTTTTTGTCTAGGGAAGCATATTACTTTCAAACACGTGTAAATGTTAGTGTCACACACAGTATAAAACACATAACAAGGCTTTACATAGTCAATTGCAAAATAACTCGGAAGAGAGTCAACCGTGAAAATTACATGCAGGCAAGCCAATCAATATAGTTTCTCTCTAAGGTGAGTAGTACAAAGCAGACACTACAGTGAGTGTTTATCTTTGTGTAAATGCCACCTACTTGCATATTTGATAAGCGAAATCATCTCAATAATACAGTTGTTAAATCCAGTGCATTGGATCTGTAACGTATGTATTTCAAAACTTACTGAGGATTTTGTTTGCTCTGGAAATCCCATTCTCCCTCATATTTTTATATAGGGAATGTGTTATTGTCATTTCCAGTCCTGATAATATGGTAGCAATAATATAACTTAATTAGTGTTTTTCAAGAAATGCATTTTGAAAGTGTTGACAGTTTCAGGCCCTTCAGTGCATTATAAGTGAAATATTGTATCAAATTGACTCATTCTCAGTTGCTCCTCATCATTTACATCCTGTTTTCTGCTCTACACAGAAACGTAAAGCTAAAATGCCATATTTTATATTACAAAATACAGAATTATCAGGATCATCAGATTGTCTTAAAATAAAATGGCTACAATTTTAATAGAATTTTGTTCAGTACATACAGTGAACTGGAGCACTGTAAAAATCTCCAAATATATGCACAGCAGTGTACATTTCAGTGCACATGAGTACAATAATTAATTTGCCTGAAGTGACAACAGTTAAATCAATATTCATAGAATATAACTTTTGAGAATAGAACATTAATTTAGGATGCTTTATATACAGTAAATTTGGCTTAAGGAAAGTCAAAGATTTTCATGTTGAGGAACAACAGCTGTCGAGTGTCAACCAGGTGGCTGCTGCAGGCGATATTCATTATTCAAGCAGCCACATTGTTGTATCTTCTTAAGTTCTCATGTTAAAATCATATGTTTATGAATTTTTATTTATAGAGATTTTTAATCAAATAATTTTAGAAATTTAACTGTTCCATCTTACATTCCAAGATGCAGAGTATACTGTAGGTGAGTGGATCAGTGAGCACACTGGTAAATTCTGAAACATGATTGAAGATAAGCGTTTTGTTATTCCAAGGAACTTTACTATGCAGGCATCCAGCACACCTACAATACCTGCTTACTATTCCAAATGCAAAAAAAAAAAGTTAAAGAATAGAAAAATTGTTATAGAATCCATCACATAAAACATAATTATTAAATGACTAGTGTGATGGTTAACGTTGCTGCTAGAGTTGCTGCTGGTTTCAATTTCAGGTAAGGGCACCTTCTGTATGGAGTTCACATTTTGTACTCATGTTTGTGTAGATTTTCTCCTTGTGCTCTGGTTTCCTTCCACCTCTCAAAGATAAAGAGGCAAGGCATGAACCTTCTGTTCATTCTGTTTGTTGTCCCCCTCATTTCCAGGCTTTTGTCCTTGGTTCCCATTTGCTGACTTCACATCACAAGTTTTGCTGTCATAAATGGCTAGAAAACAGTTTCCTATTGAGAGAAATATTTAATAATTCAAAACAAATTGAGCATGGGTCTTCTGAGTGGCTCAACAAGTACTGTGTAAGAGTACTTGATTAGTGGTCTCGTTGATATCTTCTGCCCACAATTTACTGTCACTGATTCACTATTAGCCTATTGTGCCCTGAATTCTCCAAGGTACAGATTATAGGTGAGTGGATTGGTTAGGTTTCTTCTGCTTGTAGTGTAATAGTGTAGCTGATGCTCTCTACCCTCAAGCCTGGAGCAATTTCAGTCAGAGATGGAGTCAAATCAGTGAGAACTATTCTCCTTTTCACTGATACTTCTTAAAGGCTACCTTCACAATTTTGACATTAGACAATGGTAGCTGATGATTTAAATGTGTCAACATCAAACAATGAAACATAGTAGAAAAAATCTTATAAAAGATGACTCAACTAGACTGAATAGATGAACTAGAGGAAGAGTATCTGGAAATGAGCATAGCACTTTGAGACTCAAAGAATGAGGATGAAAATTGAGAGAATCAAAGCGAACTCAACATGTCTGGTGAGTATGCAACAAGTTATCTTACATCAGCACCTGCTCAACCTACCAGAGAGTGTGCATATTGGCCTCACTTTCTGGTTAATGGAAGAAATCATCCTCAACGATGAGAGATATGTAATGATTTGAATGATTAATTCACTGTTATTGTTATCGTAAAAACATCCTCGAAAAGGAAAATTGCAAGAAGGATGCTATCTACTGTACATATAGTCTGTATTTCTCCCTATGTTTGTCTGGGTTTCCTCCGCATGTTCTGTTTTCCTCCCATAGTCCAAATTCATACGGGAAGGTAAATTGGCTTCTGGGAAAACTGGCCTTGCTGTGTGTGTGTGTGTCTGTACATGCCCTGTGATGGACAAGCATCCCATCCAGGGTGTATCTTGCCTTGCATCCCTTGTTTGCTGGGATAGGTTCTGGCTCTCCCATAATCCTGTGTTGAATGAAAAACTGTAATATACAATGCAGAAGATTTGTGGATTGATTTGAATTTTTAAATTGCATGAACTACATTTCTACATAATAACTACCAATTTTTAAAAATGTCAAGAAGGATAATTCATTTTGATACTGTATATTTAGTTTGAAAATTATGTATATTTATCTGACACATTTTAGTCTTTTGAGTCAGCAACACATTTTTTAAAGAACAAAATGTTTTGTCACAGTATAGAATAATATGTTTTGATTTTCATAAAAAAATCAGCTTTTGTTGTCTACCCTTTCAGCTTTTGTTGCACCTTTTGTTGCACTCAAATGAGAACATCAGGCCTGTAATCAAGTAAGAGCAAAGCAGAAAACAGTCATACCAGAAATGGAGCAGCATATTGATTGGGAATTCACAAAAGCAATCCAGCTATATCACAATTTCACAGGAAAGAGATGAGTGAATTTGTAGCTGGACATGGCATTTCTAAAGAGGCATTTCAGAAAATAAAATTGGTTTCACTCACTTCTAAATTGCATGTGCAAAGGTTAAAAGGAAATAAAGAAGTGGGTTGTAAAAAATCTCGAAATCTTCCCACATATTATGTTTTGCTTTCCAATTTGCTTTTGCAATTCTGATGATTTGAACTGTATGAGTAGGGAATATATTCCCATATATTCTGAAATCTTCAATACTTTGATTGTAGGTTTTTTACATATTTACAGTGTAATGATACTTTACATTTATAGACATAATCAGTAAATATTCATAAGTAACTTACTGTAAATACTGCAAGGAGCATAAAATATTCAAAATAATGTATTAATCATATTATTAGTTCAGATAAGGGTTTGATAAGTAAGTCAGATAAGTAGCTGAGAATTCAGCTTTGTTGAAAACCAGACATTTGCACTTCAAAACTCTTGTTTCATAAAGATATATATAAACCAAAAAAAAAAAATAAATTAAAATTAAACCCCAGTGTCTTTTACAGAATGTTTTTTTTTTTATTATAGCTTTCTATAGGGCATATTTCAGCAAAATATTGTTTGTCTTGACCTTTTATAAATAATAAAATGTAAAATATGTTGTAGTTTTTAGCATAGAACAAACCTGAAGAATTAGATATGAGAGGAAGCAGCAACGTAAATACTAGAAGACAAGAATAATATAGAACAGGAATGTATTACTGATTTTGTGGTTGTTAGAACATGCCTTTGTTGAATGAATCTAAAAGGACATTTTATTTGTCCAAAGGAACTACTAGAGGATATGAGAAAAAAAAATAGCAATAATAATTTTGCTGAAAATCTTTTTCTTTTACTCGAAGGCATTAAACTCACATGAATATGAGTATTGGAAACAGTTGTTGCCTTATGCCTTACTGTATATGAAGAGCAAGTACACATATATAAAGGAATTTTAAAACAAATGTAAAAATACAGTACTGTATATGCTGTAACATACTGTATGTGTAAAAACAAAACAAAGCTACTGCCTTTCAAGTAAATTTTCACTGACATGCCCAAGCCCTGTTAATGGGTTTGTTTGGTCATAGTCATCAGGAAACCATACCAAGACAATTCAGTTAGAACCAAATCACTGAACATTCTGTAAACTGTGAATTGTCAGGCTTGCAGCTCATGAGAGAAGCTTTGAAACAACAGAATTTTAACAGAGCGCCAGAAAGAGAAAAGTCAGGGTCAGCAACTAGACACATTTTAGTGAAGGTAGAGGATTTCCTATATAATTGTAAGGCCTCAAAGGGATTTACACTGAATGATGTGTTTGATTCATGTATTTTGTCATAACCTGTGAAGAACAATTAAAGGTTGCATTACAGTTGTGAATGCTTCATGATCATTTAAAAAGACAAGAATAGCTTAAAACGTGTCAATTGCAAAGGTAAAATGTCACACCTAGCCAAGAACGATTTGAATTTTATTGTGTAATGAATTATATTGTCAATCACTCCTTAATACTTTCAGCTGTTTTTTCCAAAAACTACATTTTTAAGTATCCCAAAGTTTCTAATTTTAAACAGTATAAATAATTCAATAATTTACTTTTTTATATCTATTATTGTTCACAATTTAAAAGATAGGAAACAATATTATTCTCTTTTCTCCTCTTTTGTGGAACTAAGACAACATTTTAGAACATTTTTTTCCATGTGGAAAGTGAGGTCACATTGTGTTGTCTCCATTCAAGAAATAGCTGCAAGGTAGCTTTGCCAAACTTTATTTTTACCCTTTTTGTTCTGAATAAACTGGTTAATTCTTAATAGCCTTTGTGTGTCCGTTTGAAGAAAGTCTTGTCTCACAATATACATTTAATTTATACTCAAGATGTAATTTATACTAATGCTCCCATTAGACACTGTGGATTACATTTTGGACCTATAGTTAAGTAACGAATTACAACATTTTCCTATTTTACATAATTATATATTCTTTATAGGAACTTTTCCTTTGTCTAAATAAAAAATTCAAAATGGGTGGGGTATTTCGCGGCATACCCCGGTGGGCGTGTCGTGGTATCACGCAGTATCACGCGGTTAATTGCGTCATTTGACATCATGCCGGAAAGTATCCAGCATCACCTTGTAAAACCGCCATGTACAGCATTTGAGCTTTTAAATTTGAACTGTGTATTACAGCATGTTAATCATCAGTCATTGAAATGTTGGTATATTTTATGAAAGCAAGATTGCTCAGTTGGACAAAAGTACACAACCTACCTTTATCAGAAATATTTATGCATCAAAGCCTTTACCGAAGATATTACTAACAGTATTAATAATGAATGACTTTGGACAAGCTGTATACTCAAAGTATAATTTCTTTAGCACATTTGTACAAGCACTTGGAATCTGTCCAAGCCATACTTTGTCAGGCATTTTCTTTTACTTCAACGGGCATAAAAACTCCCTTGCTTTTAACAGGGCGTTTCATAATTTCTAACTACGAAAATGATTTAAAATGTGACACTTATCATTCAACTAGAGCTCAAAATATCACAAGGATCCTCAAGAGCACAGCAAAGACTGTATTAAAAGATACTTGTATGAGATACATGAGAATCCAGGCTTTTTTATCAACGCTTTCTTTTCTGTATACCAGATATTACGGAACCACTTCAGAAGAGTGTCAGCCAGTCAGATTCCAGGAATCGGTACTTTAAAGGAAAAATACACACCGGTATTCCATTTCTCCCTAAACATTTTAAGCATCGAAGTATTTAACTAACATGTGAAATAGCGTGTGAAAAAGTGGTAGTTTTAAGCTTTTCTGCTAATATAATATGGAATCGCGTATCTAAAGAAATTAATAAAGATATGATTATATTCGTGTACTGCGACAGGGCTGTGTAGGGCTTTTTCGCCTCTCTCTTCATGCGACTTCCCTTGTAGCCCACAGGTCTACGTGCCTGATTACCAACTCACGGGTTGTGTGTTCAAATCCAGCTGGTGCTGGACTTTTCTTTTAACAAACATTTCTTCGAAAAAATAGAATAGCAATATTATGGACAATCAATTGACTTTTATATTTCAAAATATCACAACATGATCGATTCTAAGTCATTTTTGATAACAATGAATAGTCACCTTCTTCCCTTCTGACAACGTCCCTGCTTCTGCTTCCTGCTTCTATTGTGTGTGTGTGGGGGGGGGGAGGGGGGGAGGGGGGGATCCCTTCAGATCTCCCTTCAGATTTAAAAGGTTAATAATCATATCTTCGGTGTCGCATCTTACCAGTGCAGCTGATCTTTTGCTGCCTGGGTGGGTCAGCTATCACAGAGCTTTAGAGAACCTAACATTTCTATTATCAACAAATTGTAAATTTGTAATAGAGTAAATATTTATAGAGAAATGGAGGCTGGACAGTATGCGTTACAATATAAATATTTATATTGATTTAAATCGTGTTTTGATTTAAATCGCAAACGCGTGTTTAATTATATGTGTTTTTTTAATCGTAATCAGACTAATGCAACATAAATTGATACAGTATCTTTGTCTTCTAAGTATCTTAATAAACTTTCAGCATAGCTTTCTACCCGTTTAGATTTATTTTTCTTGGGATTTTGGGATCAAACATGGAAGGATTAGATTGTAATCGTTTTTATTTTTCAAATACGTTTTAGAAAAGTGTAATCTATACCTGCCCAGACTGTACGCCTTCCTAAACCCCGCCCTGACCACTTTCACTCCTGTCCTGCTCTTCCCCGCGCACCCCAGCCGGGCGCTTTTCGGCCTCTGCCCAAGACGAATGTATATTTTGATATTTACACCCGGCGCAGCACCGAGGGAGTGTCTGCATTTATAACTTAGTTTTTAAAATTAGTCAAGCAATATGAAGCATCTCCTTTTACTTTTAAGTCCCTTAAATACATTGAGCACAGCTTTCTCACCACTTAGATTACATTATTATAAACATATAACATAACAAAACGTTCCTAAAACGTATAACGTAACATAACCTTCCCCTCCCTGTGTATTGTCTGTTTTTTTGTGCCGTCGAAACCTGTCTTTCTAGCTTTTAAAGTCGTGCGATGTATAAGCCACAATTCAAATAGAGAAAAAAGAGCTGACTGACAAGATTTAAGATGTGGCTGTCAATGTTGGATTAAAAAAAACACATTGCCCGACGTTTGTTGCATTGCTTGAAAAATAACTTTATTTCGAGAGACTGGATAAGTAATTCAAGTGTTTTTTTTAACTTCCTGAAAAACAACTAATAACTTAACTATATGTGCAAACGTTTTATGATATGTCGCTGTTGTGAATGTTTGTGGACATGTGCTGGCTGGACAGGAGGCTCTACTGTACACAGAGAGGGGCGGGAGGAGGGGGCAAGCCAATACATACTCTTAGAGTTTGATTAATAGGGAATATAATACAAAGATATAGTACTAAAAATAAGATACACCCTACAGACATTCACAACGGTGACTGTCAGAAGATAGGACACAGCGGCTCAGGCACCCGCTGAATGGAAAAGGGGCACTTTAATGTTCTGTATGGCTAATACTAAAGCCAATACTTCAATACTTTAATATTCTTTTCTGTATGTTTAACAATAGTGGGTACTGGCCTAATTCGTCCCTGCTCCCGTAGTTAGGTGTTAATGTGTTGTTAAGTGTGAATTTGTATCCCTGAGGTGTGTGAATTTGTTTCCCTGAGGTCTGGCTTTTTTTCTGGAAAACCATAACTCTGGTCTTGTCAAGATTGACTGTCAGCGCCCAGGTCTGACAGTGCTGCTCCAGCAGTGCCAGGTTCTGGCGCAGCCTCTGTTCTGTGGGCGACAGCAGGACCAGGTCGTCTGCAAAGAGCAGGAACACGATTTCCATAATTAATGCAGATCAGTAAATCAAGGGACAAAACAATTATTGCACCCGGGTCCTCAATGGGCTTTGACTTGCTAATGCGTTGGTTTAACAGTCCAGGTGTGGCAAGCCTCTAATGTCTCCCGACTTTGGAAAAAGGCACCCGCCTTTCATTGGAAGACAATGAACATTCTAGCCGTACATGTGAATATAGCATAAATAGACCAAGGGATTGGGTGAGCTCCCATCACAAAAAAAACTGCGAACCTGCACTACAGCGACCACAGTACAGTATGGAGACCAAGACCTTTTACGGGAAGAGACGGGGTGCTTCTGCCGCCCCAGCTTCCAAAGAGCGAAGGGTAAGCAAATACAACAGAATTCATCTGAAATACGCGATTACAGCGCATATTACAAGGTATTATTGCCGTTTTGAATTTTAAATTCAATTATAATTATTTCTTCGTAGCCTGTTCTTCAAGAAAACACCACACAAGCGAAACGATCTTCGAAATCTACCACCAGGACAGTAAAAAAGAAAGCGGTAAGATGGAAAAAAAGAAAAGTTTATTTTGACGTCTGTTCTGCGACTGATGAATACTACTGTGTGACTTTATTTCTTACATGAATTATGTTATTTTGCCACAGGCCGTGGGTCTCTGCTCTCGGCCACTGGCCAGGGTGCCAACCTGTAGAAGCACCACCTGTGTGGAGACTTTTCGGCAGCAGCGGGAGCAGTACGACGCATTACTAGGGAGGATTGGGAGGCTAGAGACACTCCTGAAAATGCACAGGAAGGAGACAGTATGTTCCAGCAGTCAAACAGTTGAGCAGCTGTCTCCCGATAAGTGCCTCTCC
The DNA here is from genome assembly GCF_059453375.1 of Lepisosteus platostomus. Lineage (NCBI taxonomy): Eukaryota > Metazoa > Chordata > Actinopteri > Semionotiformes > Lepisosteidae > Lepisosteus > Lepisosteus platostomus. Next base: position 40,556,713 of record NC_142613.1, read on the forward strand.
CCGCCGCACAGGTTGCAATGCCTGGCGGAAGCTCTGCCCCCCGCAGAGCACACACAGCCTCAGGACACTCCATCCCGGCCTCTCCGCTCACTACCGCGGAGGAATTTGTTGATGCTGTCCCCGCCGTCTATCTCCCCCCAGGAAGCATTGTTTACAGAGCGGAATTCACAGACGCCAGTGGGACGAATAATTCTCCCAGATATCCAACTGTTACCCATCACTCAAGAGATGGAGGAGGGGGTTGTACTTGCAGTGCATCGGCATAGACGGGAAAGCAAGAGCCGACCGCTACGCTGCCCTCGTGTTTCGAAATCTAGTGACTTTTGAAATTTACTGGGGGTGGACCACGTCTGTAAATTTCGATGGGTCCAGAGGCAAAAGTGCCTTGCCTTGCAATCTCTGGGAAACCATTAGTAGCATGGTGAATCGGAGATTCTCAACCCTTACTTCGTGCGACTGGAAAATAATTCGTGATCGGATCAACGAAATGCTTCGTAGAAGGAGGCGCTCTTTTCCTCTAGTCTAGCAGTCTGTCCACAAACAAAACATCCCTGTTAGACAAGAGGAATTGAAAAAAAACAATTACTTTTGTCAATGGAAACCGGTGTGTGTGTCTCTCTCTGCTGGATGACCCTCTCACTCTCTGCTGAATGAATAAAAGCATTTTATTAAAAACGCGTTTGCGTTTATCTGGTATTTACTTTGGTCCCTTTTAACTGTTTTTCCATCTACTGTATTGCTTTGAGATGCCACTTTTAAAGGTGATATGTAAAATAAAGTTTTTTATTATTGTGCTAGAGAAACATGATCAGATTTTCCCTGGTTCAGAAAAAAAAATCTAAAGTGCTACACCTAACTTTCTTAATTCGATGTATTTAAAGCAGTGAACTACTGTAGGTGTAACATACAATATAATTATATCTTGTTAATTTCTTTAGATATGCGAATCTTTTAATACAGTCTTTGCTGTGCTCTTGAGGGTCCTTGTGATATTTCGAGCTCTGGTTGAATGATAAGTGTCGCAGTTTAAAGTGTCGCAGTTTATTTATGGGTTGCAATTTAGAAAAAGTCAAAAACTGCACTCAAAATGCAATTTAGAGCTTTCTGGCAAGAGGAGACACCCAAATTAATAATGTAACATGCCACTGTTTGTGCATGAACAAAGTTATACTGAGATTCCCTTAGATACGCGTGTAGTGGCGAGGCTTATTAATAAGACAGAATTAAGTGTTTCTGTGCTTTCCCAAATGAGGCCTCATCTCTCTGTTCATCTCTGTGGTGCAGCCACAGAGAAGCTATTCATGCAGGCTGATTTAAAGATGTTTTCTTTTGATAAGGGACAGCTCCCAAAGGGGGATGCACTTAGCTAAGCCTGGCTATCATGATCAATGGTCATCCATTGGCGCCTATCTGTCTAGGGAGTGCCAGATGGACATCTGGACTGCATTCCTAAGTGTCAGGAGTAAGTGACTCATATCTCACCTTGATCAACCAATCAGGGACTGGTAGGGCCGAGTATCCCACGTGGGACTGTGATGCCCATGGAACTTTCAGCCAATGAACGAGCTGAAGTTCCTCCAGGTAAAAACAGGCAACACAGAGGGCCTGGGAGAATTCTGTGGACTTTTCTAAAGGGAATTCAAAGGAGAATTCCAGGGCAGGACGGCCCAGGAGCAGAAGGCTCCCAAGGGCAGGACATTCTCGCAGCGCGCCTCCTGACCATCCTGAGACTCAGCCCGGACAACCACGGAACGGCCAGTGTGTCCGAGTGCCAGAACTTTCCTTTGTTCTAAGAGTCTAGAGCGGAGGTTGCCAGAGAGTAACCAGAGGATCCACCCGAGGTTAGCACCAGCAGCAGGCCTCGTGAACAGGTCAGAACTGTGGACAGCTGAATCACTATTCAGAACTAGCTCTTCATCAGGAACGAACCGGTCCTCTTCCTGACTTGCTGGGACCCACAGTCATCTTTTCTCCTGTGCGCAAACTTTGCTAGTTAAAGCCAACACTAACTAGCCGGTCAGTGAGCATCTGCAGCGCACCGTCGCAAGCCGCACAGCACAGCCTGGCACCTAGCCAGAGAGCGCGGATTGGACAGCAACAAGTCTGCAACTGTTTCTTTGTGCCCGCAGGAGATCTGAATCCCCAGAAATTGGATGAGTATTCAACTTTACTGCATTACTGCTCGAGAATTCAATTGTTATCCCCACCAGTTGATATCAATTTAATTCCTAAGAGTTATATACTTGTTTTGAATATCTAATGGAAAAGTTATAACCAAGTTCATTTACGAAATGGTCTAAATGAATGATATACTGAATATATGTCCTCTTGATATGTGTAACACTTTGTAACTGACTGAATATATACCTTTTGTATTCTGATAACCCTCTCGATAAGATCTGTTAGGTTTACATGCATATTCTATGTATTAATAAATGTATGCTCGTGTATTAGTACCTGTGTGTGTGCGTTGTTTGAGTTATATCGCATGGTTGGATTCTAAAGCCATCAAAAGAATCATTTTGTGATTTACTGCTACAATTAATAATTGTCCCAGTAAATGCCCAAACCCTATAGAACTGGTGCCTTCAGAGAGCACACTACACGCGTTAAAAAAAAATAAAAAAATTTTGAATCCCCGGCAGAACACATTCCATAAGAATCAGCGCTTTTACAGTATATATCGCCTTTAAAGGTGGCTTCTCAAAACGCTTTACAGGATAAAAACAACAAGAACAGCAACAACAACAATATTGTATTTCATTGCACTTTGAAAACCAAGTAATAACTTAACTATATGTGCAAACGTTTCATATGTCGCTGTTGTGAATGTCTGTGGAGTGTATCTTATTTGCCTTATGTCCTGGTTATCTCGCTCGCCCTCCCCCCCTCTCTCCCTCAATTCAATTCAATTCAAGGTGTTTTATTAGCATGACAGATGGGTACAATCAGTGTTGGGTATTTACTTTGCTTTGAGATTCCACTTTTAAAGGTGATATATAAAATTTTAACTAAAATAAATTGATATCTTTGTCTTCTAAGTATCTTAATAAACTTTCAGCATAGCTTTCAACCCGTTTAGATTTATTTTTCTTAACTAGTATACTTTAGATCTTTTTTTCTGAACCGGGGAAAATCTGATCATGTTTCTCTATAACAATAATAAAAAAAAACATTATTTTACATATTACCTTTATGTGATATCACCTTAAGGATGCGCAAAGAAATTTAAAATAGTCTTCTTTAGGTGTGAGGGTAGGAGTGGATCGCAGCAGGCATAATCAGCAAATTAGGAAAACAAAGAACAGGACAGGCGAGATGTTTATCCAGAGAGCGAGTGATCAGAAAAAGGAACAGCTGTTACGCCCAGGTTTTACGCTCTGTTGAATGAATGAAAGCATTTTATTAAAAACGCGGTTGCGTTTGTCTGGGTATTTACTTTGTAATCTGTGGTTTACATCTACTGTATTGTTTTGAGATGCCACTTTTAAAAGTGATATGTAAAATAAAGTTTTTTATTATTGTTATAGAGAAACATGATCAGATTTTCCCTGGTTCAGAAAAAAGACGATTAAAATCTGTAATCTTTCCACTTGTATGTCATAGGAAAATACAAAAAGTTTCTGCTTTGTGTAAGGATGGTGTCAAAAAGTAATCTAAGTGGTGAGAAAGCTGTGCTCCTCAAAGCGCTTTACAGGATGAAAACAATAATAACAATAGTGGCTGGGCAAACTATTTTTTTTATAGAAATACAAAATGAGATACTGTATAATGATGTGCATGAACAAAGCGATACTGCTATTTTCCTTAGATACGCGATTAAAAAAAATATTTTTTTTGAATCCCCAGGGGAACACATTCCAAAAGAATCAGAGCTTTTATATATCGCCTTTCAACACATATATTTCAACATGCATTTACGATTTAAATCAAAACGCGATTCAAATCAATATAAATGTTTATTTTGTAACGCATAGGTGACTATTCATTGTTATTAAAAAGACTTAAATCCGATCATGTTGTGATATTTAGAAATATAAATTTGTTTGGTGCGAGTGAGGTTTTATTTAATCTCTGACTAAGGGAAACGTTTCATTTTTTCAAAGAAATGTTTGTAAAAAAAAGTCATAGTTCCAGTGGGATTCGATCACAGACCACGTGACATGGGAGTCAGGAACCTAACCCACAGCGCCACCGGCAAGGTCACATGCACAGTGCTGAAAAAGCACTACAGAAATATTATCGACAGACAATGTACAGCGTGTACTATTCTTGTGTTGCGGTACATGAATATAATTATATCGTTATTAATTTCTAAGATACGCGATTCCATATTATATTCCCTTTTGATCAAATTCTAAAAGTATGCTTGTTGACTCCGGTATCTCTTTAGTTAAAGACTTCAATGCTTAAAATGTTTAGGGAGAAATGGAATACCGGTGTGTATTTTTTCTTTAAAGTACCAAGACCAGCCATATACTGTATGTTTATGTTCCAAAATTAATATCGTTTATGGCCTTCACACGCGTTACAGTATGCTCCTATTCTTTTTATGCTCAGCTACTAAGATTTCCCTTCAGTGGTAAAATTCCATATGAATATTCAATACTACAACGGGCACAGTAAAGACGTTTACTGTAAATCTTTCTACGACAGACCAACGGACCACGAGTGCCCCTGTCGGTCAACCAATCACGTACCGCGGTACCGCGCGTCATCTTGCGTCACAATGCGCGACGCCGTAGCCAATTACCGCCGGTATGTGTCTGTACCGCGCACTTTGAATGGCTGCATCTGTATGAAGCTAAAAGGGGCGGCATGGTGGTGCAGTGGTTAGCATTGCTACCTCCCAACACTGGGGCCTTGAGTTCAATTCCTGGGGTGCTATCTGCACTGAGTTTGTATTGTAAGTTTTCCCTGTGTTCACATGGGTTTCCTCCAGGTGCTCTGGTTTCCTTCCACAGTCCACAGACACACTTATAGGATAATTATCTTCTGGGAAAATTGGCAAGTGTGTGAGCATGTCTGTGTGTGTCCTGTGTTGGTTTGGTGTCCCGTCCAGAGCGTAACTTCCTTGTGCTTCTTGTTTGTTAGGTTTAGTTCCAGCTCCCCCATGACCATATACTGGATAAAGCAGTTCGAAAATTAATAGATGAATATGTAAAGAGAACAATTAATATTTTCTAATTTCACAAATACAACTACAAATTCTTAAAGCATGCACAAAATATGAACCTTGTGTGTGAAATAATATACATTTTTCTAAAAATGAGAATGTTTTTTTAACATGAAGCATAAAGATCTGCTAAAGAACTAAGGGTGACAGAATATATATATATACAAATCTGACATTGTTAATTATTAAAATAACATTATTTGGCTTCCATTTATAATGAAAAGAGGTTTCAGCAAGATTTTCAAGCAATGCTGTATTTAGATATTGTACATGATATCTGATGCTTGAATTTGATCTAATCAGTGTTTGAAAAAAAAGTATTGTGCAACAAATATTGAACTGTAATGAAAATGGGCAATATCTTAAAACGTGTAGTGCTCAGGTTTTAGAAACAGGTGCATTGTATTCAGTTTGTCATGCAAAGAAATATTGTGTAATTGAGTCACGTTGATGTCTGAATGAATTCTCAGCATGTATTTTGTTCTATTTCTTTGGAAGATGAGATTGTGACTGCCAAATATTTAACAGTCTTAAATAGAATGTGTCTGGAAGACTGCAATGGTGTTTGTAAACATTCTTTATATACACATGACAGTGTGTATTGTCATGTTGGAGCTTGGATATCGCTTATAAGCGATCATTCTTATAAAGAATTAGTTAAGTGAACATGTGCAATGCTATCTTCATTGAACATTAAGAGGTATATTCTACTACACAGATCTATTGAGATATAAATCCATACAAAATATCACATTGTCCTCATCTGGCTGCTTGGTATCAGTGGCCTAAAAAGTACATTCCTAGTCAATATTTCTAATCTATTTGGATTATATACAGCAGTTCTGTCACCTTGGTATGATGCCAGTGTAATAGTGTTACAGCCAGCAACACAACAGTTGATTCCAATTTTTTGGCATTAGTTTTGGCATCCTGTGATTGTCATCCTAATTAAAAGTGAATGTTTATAGTGTTATCTCAGCTATTTGACTTTATTGTCTCCTTGTACCATAAATGTGCACCAGGCACTTTTAAAACAGATCTACAAAAAACTCAAAGATATAGAACATGACTGTAAAAGAGAAACTGCAGCTTAGTGAAACAGCACTGATTGATGGTACTAAAATTATATTTTAAGAAATGAAAGTAGGAAATTCTATATATTCTAAATAGTATATGTGTTCAGTGCCTTTCTGATACAGTTCTAGAGTTCTTGCAGTGCTATGCCACTGTGTAACACTCAATTTCTAATTAAATAATGAAATTAGTACTTCTGTTACCTTAGGTTTTATTAATAGCACCACTTGATAACATTAATCATCTAATCATCTTAATTAGATGCCATTGAACATTAAAACCATTCACTGTTCTAACCAAACATTAATGTTGGAATTTTTAGCTAAAATTGAAATTAATCTTCCTTCAAATTCAGTTCAAGAGCTCTGAGTTTGAGTCATCAGCCAGTTTGATATTTGATACATTAGTCACAGGAATGATTTTGATAGCTCTGGATGAATTCTTTAACCTCTTTCAGAAACCATATTGTTACTTTCATATTGCTGCAGTTCAAACCCTTTAACCTGACCCTTCCATTCACGATTACAGGTTCCGCATTAATTCTTAACACATGAAAGATTCATGTCACGCGCTGAAGAATGAATTTAATTCGCTGTTCATTTGGGAAGGCAAAATTCAATTTACAGCTGTGCAGATGTTCCCAGATTCCCTGAGTTTAATGAGGATGACTCATGCACATCGGGCTATCAGTACAGTGGACTTGAGCAGTGATTCACAGTCCTGAAGCACTGTCTGCAATCAATAGAAGCTCTGAAGTGCACTTTCCAACAACACCAGTTCTTTAACTGTGCTCTTCATTCTTTACTCCTTCCATTCAATTATTTTGTATTTTGCACCTGTCACAGCTTCCTTTATTAGTAGGCTAGAAGAAACCAATACTGGCTGTTGTTTTAAAAATGATCAATAAACTTATATTATTATTAGAAGTAGTAGCAGTAGTAGTAGTAGTAGTAGTAGTAGTAGTAGTAGTAGTATTGTTATTATAACAGAACTATGAGGAAAATGTCTCATACTTCTGTACTACTACTACTACTACTACTACTAAAATCATTAATAAAATTATTAATAATAATAAATTATTTTCAGACATTTCCCCAGGTATCAAGTCCTTGCTCCCTTTCATGGTCAGTTATAATACCCTAACAAAATTAAAGCTTATATGTGAGGTGTCAATATCCCTGGTAGAGACAATGACACAATGAAATATCAAGGTCATGATTAAACAGTTGCAAGAAATCAGAAACATGTATGGTCCTGCTAGCCAAAAACATTCAAATGAGAAATTATTACATTTCCCCAATGTGTCTTACATCAGTTAATTCAAACCTCAAAGTGTGTTTGTGTTTTGGGTTATCATCTTCATAAGGAATGCCATTGTGATTTTTCAGAATCGACCCCTGATCAAGTAAAGGGATCAACTAAAATATATACTGTAGTACCTACAGTATGTTGATCCATGTCACCATGTGTTATATAAAAGAGACTGAGCAAAACCTTTGAACTTTGAAAAACATTCTACTATTTATAACAACAGTATATAATTTTTTTGCAATTTACAATTTAATATTAACCATAGTATACACATAGTATATCAATATTATGTTTAATGTTTATTACCTATTTCTTTTTGCACAACAAATCAAAGCCATATGAGCAATGAACTATTCTAACTGATTCTAGAAATACTATATAGAGTTTACTTATCCTTATTTCCTGTGAAGGTATTTTTTTCTTTTTTATTTCCAGTGCTTCACATTACTGTTGTCGCTACAGAACAGTGCCTATTCTATCAAGGCATTTTAAAGAAATGTAATTTTGCTTGGTAAGAGATAAGACTGACAAGTTCTTAATGAACCAGAAAACCCCTCCCCTTCAAGAAGTAATTACCATCTTTATCAAGAAAAAATGATGTCTCAGCACTGACTGCATTGTCTTGGAAGCTATTTTATTTTCCTTTGGGTATCATTTAGTCACCACAGAGGGTAACTTTGAGCTTAGTTATTAGGGGACTTATTTTGTAAGCTTCTGCTGGTTGATAAAAAAGCTGAATATAGGATGTTCTGAACAAACTTTAGAAACATTAGTTTAGAGTAACATTGTTTTAAGATTATAGTTATAGAAGTAAATCAAAAGTATTTTACAAAAAAATAGTGGATCTCAAAATAAGACCACCACACAACAGCATAATTAGTGTGGCTTTTCTAAATCCAGGATTTTAAAATACTGTATGTTTGATCTTGCATGTTTGACAATATAGAAAACCAGATTGCTTTTGTTCGCAAGAACCATTAAGAAATTCGAGTAGATTAGGTTTTCCATTTTTAGTGTTATTTTGCTATTTCTGAAACAAATATAATCATTTATAATAATTATATTATATACTGTATAATATAACAAAACAATAAATTATTTGGTATAATTTTATTAATTCAATAATCTATCCACCTTTAATTTTACTGTTCTCATGAGTATGAGATATGTTTTTTAGATGATGATGCTCTTCTGTCTTGATGCCACTTAGAATTCATTTCCTGGAATAGACTTTAATTTTAAGATTCAAGATTTCTTTGTTTGCCATATACTACAAGTGTATTGGAATGCTTACCCTATAAAGAGAACAGGTCCAAGCTCCTGTGATTCTTAGTTCAGGACCCTATGCAGATGGTATAATCCGGAAGTAAGTGGAGAAGGAGAACAGGGAAGAGATGTAGAAGATCAGGACGGGTTGACAGACAGGGGAGTGTGACGACGGTGATCCGGTGCTTGGGGGGAAGTGGTGCAGGCAACCAAGTTCCGACAGTCCAAGGGGGAAAATCCAGGGCGCAGTCCAAAGTCCAAAACCGGGTGATCCATCCAAGATAAGACAAACAAGGTTAAAATCTAGAATGGCATCTGGAACAGGGACAGGGAGTAAAACCAAGGTAACATGGCCAGGGGCTTCGGGCCCCGGACTCAGATGGTCAGGATGCCTTGATGAAGCATATGCCGTTGGGTCTCACCTGGACCCGCTGGTAGGCGGGCTTCTGGGCATCTACCTTCCAATGCTGAGCCAGGAATAACGAGAGTGCCAGGCTTAAATAGTGTCAGACTAAACAGGTGGCAGGTGCACATAATCAACTAAAATACGAAAGGGTCGGCTGTACCAAGTAACATTAGAGAATAAAAATAGGTCATTAATGACAAACAGACATGGACAATAAATTTAGACAGTAGACGTTAGAATACAGCCAACAGGACACAGTGCACACCTTAAAGTGTAGGTACTGATACAGTATGTGCAGGTGCTAATGATGTTTATGATATGGACTGCTTGGGGGAAGAAACTGTTTTTGAATCTATCCATCAGTGTTCTGATGCAATACCTCCTTCCAGAAGTGTGACGTCCTCCATGCCTCCTGAAGTCCACTATACTCTCTTTTGTTTTGCCGATGTTAAGTGTGAGGTTGTTGTTGTGGCACCACTACACCAGCTCTGCTACCTCGCTCCTGTAGGTGGTTTCATCATTGTTGCCGATAAGACCGATTACTGTGGTATCATTAGCAAACTTGATGATGCTGTTGCTGTGAAATCTAGCCAGATTCTGTATAGAAATCTGTATAGAGAATACAGCCGTGGGCTCAAGAGTGGTGTGGGGCCAGTGAGACAATATTGTCCACTGACCTATTATTCCTATAAACAAACTGCATGGAGTCCAGGGAGTCTGGGACAATACTGTTGATGTCCCCCATCACCAGTTTCTCCATGCATTTCATGACTACTGAGGTGAGTGCCACCGGGCAGAAGTCATTCTGACATGACACCTTGGTTGCTTTAGGCAGTGGCACGATAGTAGTCCTCTTGAAGAACAGTTGGACAGTAAACAGGGATAGTGACATGTTAAAAATTACAGTGAAGATGGGGCCAACTGTGCTCCGCATGCCGTTAAAACACAGGAAGGGATGCCATCAGGGCCAGAAGCCTTGTGTGGCTTCACCTTTCCAAAATCTCTCCGTACCTCCTATTCAGACAGCTGCAGCACAAATTCCCCAGGCTCATGGGGCGTTTTGTGTAAAGGGTCCGTGTTGTGGGCGTCATACCTCGCATAGAAGCTGTTTAATTGGTCAGGCAGTGAATCATCAGCTGTTGTTATAACATCCATTTGGCCATTCCAGAGGTCCATTGTGTTAATGCCCCCACATTGTGATTCAAGCCTGTTTCTGTAGTCCCTTTTCGCATGTCTGATGGCCCTCTCCAGGTCATACTTGGCAAGTCCAGTATCTCCAGAGTTGAAGGCCATAGGCCGCTCCTTCAGCTTGGCTTTGATGTTATTGTTGAATCATGGTTTTTGATTGGGGTATGACTTAATTCTTTTGGTTGGAACACACATATCAACACAGTATTTGATATACTGTGTAACTGCCTCTTCAAACACGTTGATGTCTGTGGCTTTGTCTTTGATCATAGTCCAGTCTGTGCATTCAAAGCAGTCGGAGAGCTGTTGCTCTGCCTCACTGGTCCAGCACTGCATGGCCCTCTTCGCAGGGGGTGAGGCTTTTAGCTTCTGCTTGTATCCTGGCTGCAGCAAGACGGAGGCGTGGTCTGATTTACCAAAGTGTGGTCAAAGCATGGTGTGATATCCCCCTTTAATGGTTGTGTAACAGTAGTCGAGGATGTTACAGCCTCTGGTCGCCGTGGCGATGTGCTGGTAAAATGTTGGCAAAATGTTCCTGAGATTGCAGCGGTTAAAGTCCCCCATAATAATAAAAGCAGAGTTGGGATTCAAACTTTCGTGTTTGTTAATCACGCTATACAATTCACCAAGCGCCACCTCAGTGTTTGATTGTGGCTGGATGTAAGCTGCGGTTAGAATAACAGAGCTGAATTCCCTAGGTAGATAAACGGGCTGGCATTTTACCATGAGGTACTCGATATTAGCTGAACAAAACTGAGACAACTCTGTTTGTCAAAACTGTTTGTCAGCAGAGCGGTCCTTGCAGTGTACTGTAAATCGGAAGGGCTGCACAGCTCAGTTGGGGATATTTACATTTACCCTGAAAACACAACATTCCCTCATCTCTCGCTGGGAATTAATCTGACTATGCAGTTTGTCCATCTTATTATCTAGTGATTGCACATTCGCTAGCAATATAGATGGCAACATGAGTCTGAATGGGCATCTCGTGCAAGGTGTCTGCTCCTTCTCCCCGTCTTCCTCCTGTGCTCGTGCCTGGGGCTGCCAGCTCTGTTTGTCCCAGGGTCGAAGTTTTGAAATAAAATCGTGTGCCGCAAGATAAGGTTGACTGTAACTGTAACTGTAACTGTTGCTCTGTCATATCGTATAACGATTTTACACATTTTTACACATTTACACACTTTCATATATTTACACATTTATAGCACTATTTTGTAGGTCTTCAATTTGTAGCTATATGTTTTCTGGGATCGATGCAACATAATTGTCTAATTGTGAATCATTGCTGATTAAAATAGGTTCTGTTAATCTGACTTTATTCTTATAAAGGTTCCAATCTTTTGCCTTAAAATACATTCAGGTCCTCTGTATCTCCTAGGGGAAGAACTTTCTTGAATGACCCTGTGTGTCACAGGAAGTTCACATTCTTATAAATTGTGTTTTGTAGTTCCTGTAGGTTTTCTGTTCATTTTGGATGTGGGAGTAGCAACACAGTGATTGCACTTTACATTACAGTTTACATTATCATAAACAACATCTTTTTAATCACTTTAAGCAGGTAGCTGCATCAGCATGTGTACAGTAGGCTGCAAAGGAACAAGTAAAGTTTATTCCATGCTGAAAAGAGAAGAAAAGAAACACAGCGTTTTGGCTGTGGAGCCTTTTTTGGGTGTGAGAAAGAGAGGAAAGTCAGCAGTTGATATAGCACAGGAGAATAAAATCCAGGAGTGTAGAGGAGGCCGCGCAGTGGGGGGACAGAGTGGGCACTCGGGTAGTATGTAGTCTAGAGAGCTGAAAGAGGTGTGAAGTCGAAACCTGCAAGTGAATAGATAGGATTAGAAGGAAATGAGTCTGTCGTTGAGAGAAGGGGGAAGGTGTGATCCTAGCTTCAGGATAACTTTGGTTTTGGAAGTCTTTCGGCAATAGGAGTCAATAAACCCTTCGCAGACAGAGAGATCAGTGTGATCATGGCCGTCAGAGGTGAAATGAGAAACTATGGGCTTGGAGAAATCTTAGATCCTCACAGCCCTAATATGTTCTCTGAAGCAGTCTCCCAGTCTCCATCCTGTTTCCCCGATTTGGATAGCTGGGCATTTTCTGCAAGAGATGCAGTAAATAAGGTTGCTGGAGGTACAGGATGTCATCTGGATGATCCAGAATTGTCCTGAGGGGATTTGAATGAGCATGGTGTTAGATATATATTTGCAGGTGATGCAGTGAGTTCTGTTGCAGGGGAAAATACCCAGTGTGGATGGTTGCTGAGGGCGGTCAAGGGAGCTGTGAACAAGAAGGTTATGCAGATTAGTGGTTGGTGATATGAGATGATGGGGTGGTCAGAAAAAAGGGTACCAATGGAGGAATCATCCTGTAAGATGGGAAAGGTGTCGTTAATGGTCCTAGGGATAAAAAGTTTGGTAGGGAAGCACCAAAGGAATGCAGATGTGATGCCAGGAGTTCCTGATTGAGTTGATGATCCAAGGGCTGTGTTTGGCCTGTGAGGGCCTTGTCAATAACATGGGTGGGGTATCCTCTGTTGATGAAAAAAGAGTGCATTTTGAGTGCTTGGTTTTGGAAATCTATATGCAAAGTCATCGTAACCTGAGGAACTGTGAAAAAGCGAGAGAGTTTTTAGTGTGTTAGGGGTGAAATGAGCTGTACAGGAGATAGTTCTGTGAATCTGTGGGTTTGTAATAGACCAAATCAGAGAGTTGTGGATGGTTATATATCTAGAAATGGAAGAGTAGTGGAAGATATGTTAACTGTATATTTGAGGGATGGGTGGAAATTGGTGAATTGATGCAGGAAGTGCTCTAGCTGGTCAGTAGAGCATGTGGTGGCACTGACACAGTCATTGATGTATCACCTGTAGAGGTCAGGGAAAAAGCTGGTGTAGGAAACGAAGAAACATTCTTCTACCCAGCCAACAAAAATATTGGCAGAGCTGTGTCCCATGGTGGTGTCCATGGCAACTCCACTAACCTGCTGATAAAAAAAGGTTATTAATAGAAAGCATTCAGTTGTGAGGGCCAATTCTGCAAGACATGCAAGAATTTGGGTGGGTGGATCAAGCATTTTTTTATGCTTGATCTTTTATGTGGGTGGGTGGATTTTTTAATCATTTCACAAAGTGTTGCACAAAGTGAGGTCCAACATCTTCTAAATCCAACCAATATTATTTCACAAATGTGAAGCTATTCAAAAAAAATAAACAAATTAATCACACAGTGCTGACTTCAGAAATAACAACACATGCTGCTCTACCAGTCATTTTCATAAACTTTTAGCAGCAAAACCAAAAAATGTCATAACACTAAATATCATAAGAAATTAGGTAACTTCTCTTTCAAAACAGTGCATTTCAAATCCCAATCTGGCAGCACAATCATTTTTTATAAAACAATTTTTCATATGATAATATGCTGTACTCCAAGTACCTCAGACTACTGATTTACCATTTTTACAGAAAAAATATAATCACAAAAGCAGAAAATAACCAAAATAAAAAACTCCAACATTCTTATTGTGAAAATGCTAATAAAGTTTCAACATAGTCCAAGTGTTGAAAAGATTAATTCATTTTGAACACAGACCACAGAAAAAGAGAGAGTGTCTTGCAGCACAATTTAAAAGGAGAGCTCAGCCTTTGGGCTGTGAATTTTGCTGCTCTGATTCATGAATCTACCTGTCGCTCCGTGAATTCTGACCATTTAGAGATTTAAGGGAAGTAGCATTGCCTGTAGCTGAAAAACAAGAATGAGAATAAAAAAACTCAGGCTTAATGCCCAAGGGGTTACCATCGATTCAAGCAAAGACTGGGCCCGTACTGTCTGTACTTTCCAAGACAATACAATATGTTTAAGGGCACATTCTTGCAGGAGGAAAGGGCTCAGTCCTTAATAAATGAGAAAAAGAAAGTTGTATAATTTTGTTATACTGGAACTTTGATTTCCTACAACTTTTCCTACAACTTGCAGATCAATTGTGCTATTTATTTATTAGTATAAGTGCAGGGACCTGAAGGATCATTACAAAAAAAATATTTGCAAATGATTCCATGCATTATCTTAGGGATTAACAGACAATAATCATTCTGAGAGCCAATGAAAATGGATTATAGAAGGAAAAAGAGAATTCTCTAATTCTGTAGTCAGAAGCTCATGTTTTGTTAAGAACAGGGAATGTAAAATACTACTTAAGGTTAGGAGCCTAAGTATAATGAATCTGATTACACTTATCTAAAAAGTTTCACCTCTGGTTGAACCAATTGGCATATATTAAGTGGTGTCATCCCCTAGGGCAACGAAAGGGCTAAAGGGCAAATTAGTCATAGACTTATGACTCTTGTATTGATATTTAAGATTTCTCCCTCAGTCACCAGCTTTGTCCTTGTGTGCAGTAGAAAGGGTAATGGAAATTCAGATATGGGTAAATAAATCCTATCACGCTAAGCTGTTTAAATCCTACTCACCTTCCACTTTTTTCATTCATAAGATGGATATGGATGGATGGATACCTTAACTTGTCAATATTTGTTTTTAAATTGGTTTTTATGTTCATATAAACTTACATAGTCTCAAAATGGAGTTGCTTATTTTCCACTCTGTATCTAAATTATGTCCCAAGACAGCTTGGAGTTTTAGTTGGTGCACCAGACAAAAGCTTGGGTTCCTTTCAAGAATTAGCTCACTTTGTAAGAAGAGAGCAAGAGCAATTATTGATGATCTTATTGTGAACTATGAACTAAGGAAGGGAGTTTATTTTTTAAGATGTCTAATATTTCTATGATGTTCGAAACGTTCAGGATATTTTATGTTCTTGCCAATGGAGTGTGCTATTTATTGCATAAAGTTATGATTATTTGTTTTATGCTTTAGTGTGTAGTAACACGTTTGAAGTGAAATATCCTTGGATTCACAGTATATTTAATTTAGGAATTTATTAAATATTTACATACTGTAAGAAGACATAAGATTATTTCAGGGGGATTCTTAAAATATTAAAATTCTTCTTGATGTAGTATTTACTGACATATTTTTAGCTTTCTGAACAGATTTTCAGAGATTGTTTAAATGATGCAATACAGAAATAATTATTAATTGCAATATTATTATTAAATATTGTTAAAATCCTTGTTAATAACATTGTAAAGGTCTCCTGACTACCTCTTGTAAATCTATATTCCAGTGACTGTAATAAATACGGGATGTCATTACTCCTATTGAGCTTGGCAAAATCAGCTACAGTATCTCTGTTTACTTCTTCTTTCTGTCTGCATCACCAAGGAAACCATTCAGGGGAAAACACCACTTCATCAACAATCAGGTCACGGACATAATGACATGGCTAGCACACTCACATTGATTTACACAATGTGGCCTTTCTGCTATTATATAGTCTGTACACTAACACGAAAGTCGTTTTAATCTCGCAGTAATAAGAATGACCATTTCAGGACCAATGCATTTTCTCTTTCTATTATATACATTTAAGCATACTTATAATAAACAAGCCAATGCATTTATATGCAAAAGAGCTTGCTGCTACAGTATGTATTGAAGGTAAGTAATGAGGAAAAGACCTCTGTATGTCCTTCAATGTTGCCTCAATAATGTTGCATGTCCTGTTTTAAATAACATGTTATTGTAACCAGGTGATGAGGTGTGGAGCACAGGACTCGGGAATAGTGCTTTGTGTAGTTAGACCCTAATTACCAGTCTGCTGTATGCCTGACTTGTATATATCTCTGGAAACCCTTTACTGCAGTCAACTTTGAAGCTGCCAGAACTGGGAGGGACCCTCTAGACATCACTAGAGCCAGGCAGAATAGTCAAGTAGTCAGTAATGTCAGGAAGTCAAGCAGTGCATTTATGGGAGGTGTAGTTCGTAAGGCAACGCTATGTCTGTGAGCTACTACAGTATTGCCAGTTCTAATACTTGGTTCCCCTTAAGACAGGGTTACATTATCATAATGCTTTTGATGTGAAACAAGGTTCTAATGAACTGATAAAATAGATGCAGTGACATAACATGAATAGTGAGAAATAATATGTTAAAGGTTCATCTTATATAACTTATCTTTTTTCAAAAGATTTTTGAAGGACTTGGATCTGAAGTATTTTTTATAAACACAACAAAATAAAAAAAGCATAATTACACACCAGATACACAGCAACAAAAAAAAAATACAAGTTTTGTTTTGTAATTTCAGCTTAACATTGTGACCTTTAAAAGAGTTATTCTTAGTGTCAAAGAAAACTCAGTCTTCACTCAGGTTGGGAGATTGTCAACAGAGATCTTTAATACAATCAGCTGAAGGGGAGCACATCACAGAGATAGGGTTTCCACTAGCACTCAAGACATGTTCACTGGACTGAAGTTATACTTTCCTTTTTATACATTAAAAGTAGGCAAGACTTTAACATATCAAAGGAACATAAAGGGAAAGGGGCAGTGTCAGAAGTCAAACAAACTGCAGGATGCCAAATGGCATCTTCCTGTCCTATCTGTTTCATTTCTCTCTGGTTGAATGGGTGTGAGGAATCACAGGCTTTAGTTTGCACCTAAGACAGTGGTCTTAGGTACAAACAGAAAACCTTTCCCACACATAGTCACTGTCCTGACCTTTTGACTTGGTCTTCCACATTAGCTTTTGCTGAGTAAAACACATTGATATTATTGATTGGCTATGTAAAACTAATGGGCATTAGTCAGCTCACAAGCTACTGTATCTAAACTTCCTCTAAATGTAACAGAATGTATTTCATGTATCCTAATTTGTTCTGAAATTCTTTGGATTTCAATTTCTAGAGTTAATTCAACAACTATCTAAAATGTTAATGAACTGCAAGTATTTTTAGAAATATAATTTCACATGACATTATATCTGTTTTGAATTAAATAAAACCATTTTTGAAAGTTTGGTGTTGTCAGGAACCAGCAGGTTGTTCCTGAGGATCCTGTGCATAGCTGTGAATTCTGTGGGATGCAGATGCAATCAATCCAAAATCATAATACAGAAGCAAGGTCGATGGGAAAAGTTATAGATCAGGTAACCAGATAGGTCCGAGACAAACCAAGAAGACAATCCAAAATGTGAAATCCGAGAGACAAAATCAAAGAGGAAAAAGTTAGGTCCGAAATCCAGCAAGACAGAAAAAAAAGTTGCACACCCAAGAACTCTAAAGGAGGCTTCTCAATAGTGAGCATGGGTTGGTGCGTGAGGGAATACTGAAGGGAGAGGGACATGGTTGGATAATTGGTCCAGGATTGAAAATCTGTGGAATCTGGTGCATGTGAGAATGTGATGGGTTCAAGATTGAGATCGTGAAATAGTGGGTTTGGGAATGTAACAGCGTTTGCGAGGGAGAGTGTGGGGCATGACAGGTGTGTTGAGGAAGCTTTTTTAACACTTTGTTATACAGTAGTTACAAGAAATAAAGTAAAAATTTAAAAGTGTTATGGTAATACAGGGCAGGAAATAACTGCTACAGAGCATTTGTGTTCTTTTGTTCACTGGCACAGTGTTCATACATACTGTAAAAGATTAATAATCAGGCCAAAACCCAGACAAGTCAAACATTTATCAACAATGACACAACTGTAGAACAGTTGCATAAATGAACACAAATATTGACAGTTCCATGACTTACAGAATCCTATGAATTAAGATCCTAAAAATACTAATTACATAACAAAACATCTTAACAGACCAAAGAGTGATAACCTTTGTACTAAGAATGAGCCCTCACCAGGACTAAATCTCTCTGTTTGAAACACAGATGCCGATAGGTGAATGGGACCGATTTCCCTATTCTAATAATGCATCACTAAAGTAGGAGAGATTTTAGGACAGAATCTGGTTCCAAGCCTGAATGGAAAAAAAGAGCTTTGATGAGAGAGAATGACGTCTGAGAATGATGTCTGGTCTTGATGATGTTTCTTTTTTTCTTGTTATCTCCTCTTTCTCTTCTTTTCTCCATTTATTCCTGTATATCTACAATGTTCCATTCCTATGGAGATATTAATTAATAACCTCCCTAAATTTCTGTTCACTGCTGAAAATGTACTCTTTAATGTGGTTATCTTAATGATTTAGAGTGAAGTTCATCTGAGCAAAATATTAGGACTCCTTTTGAACATCAGTATCTTCCTTCATGGTTACTTGCCTCCTGCCTCAAGTACAGCTACATAAATAACATCAAACCATATCCATTGCTCCAAATCTAATGAGTAAGGGAATCAATTTGCGAGGGAAAATGTTGCTAACCCTAACTGAAGCTCAACTGCCCTCCTCCAGTCACAACAATGTGTGCAATATTTTAAAAGAAATAGTATTTACTGTTGTTGATTTACATCAAGCCAGCAAAATGCTACTTACTTACCTTTTTCATCTATACATTAAATTACTTTTGCAACTTAGCTACACAAGCAAAGTGATAGAAGCATACAGGATTTAGTACAAACAAAAACATTCTTGATTCATAACAAGTGGGATTGATGGCAACAATGAATGTGAATGTGATATGTCAAAATGATGTATGGTATTAACAGAATTATTGTTTTTAAATTACATACAGTACACATAATTATTTGTAATTTTGACTAAGTAGATTTTAACTATAAAAATATAAATAGTGGCTTTAAAAACATATCTTATTTAAAAGCAAATTAACAAGAAAAAAAAAACTAAAAAAAGAGGCCAGATTAATAAACGTTTTGGGTAGTGATCTGATTAGTAGTAGTTGTTGTTGTTGATTACAGTACATTTGTGTACTGTAAGTTGCACTGTAATAATGTCATCAAGATGAAGGCAGTCGTCAAGACCAATGCTTATACTGTAGTTGATCTACAGTATGTATATCTGTTGATATTACTTTCAAGAATGTTTTAATGCATGTGGCAAATGGGAAATGCCACATGCATGGAATTTTGTTTTGTACATG
Organism: Lepisosteus platostomus; assembly: GCF_059453375.1. NCBI lineage: Eukaryota > Metazoa > Chordata > Actinopteri > Semionotiformes > Lepisosteidae > Lepisosteus > Lepisosteus platostomus. The sequence continues at coordinate 40,576,076 of NC_142613.1, forward strand.
TATTTGGTTCATGCGTGAAATTAAAAACTACGTGCTATGAAGCACACACTTACTGTCCCATTTAAAATGACCCTTTAAAACTCAAAAAAATATTTTAGAAATGTAAAATTAATAAACGCCATTCACAAAATCCCAAAACATTGTACATATTCTTTTGTCATTGTGCCCTAATGTTTGAGCTAGTAGTCAAATATATACTGTATAATAAAGCCTAAAAGGGGGCCTGCAGGACCCTTCAACATTGAAAGGCTGTATAGTATGTCTGTGTAAAACACTAGTTAATAATTCCTGAAATTCAGAAAACAAATGTCCTTGTCACTAGTTGCTATAAAAAAAACAAACAAGATGTACCACAATTGATTAGTGGGTGGGTTAGCTCATGCCAGGGTTTTACCCCCTTTATTCTCAAGGCTTATATACCCTGTATATGAATGTAACCACAAGTGGTGTTGTTCTAGCTTTAGAAAGTGAAAATTAGGAAACAATCACATTTCTTTAAAAAATATTTAACCAGCATGTCATAATACTTCGTAGATGTGAAAAACCCTGTAAAAAAACCCTTTGTGTGTCTTAGAGGTAAGGAAAAGAGAGGAAGAAAAATCAATGTTTTTGTGGACAAACAAAAAGTTGTTAACTATTTAAAACAGTTTAATATAGCTTTTTAAATAATGCATTTGTATTGGGGTCATATCAGATATTAATCTGACAAGAACAGACTGTCCATCACAGTCTGTCCCATAATAGCTGCTGTTAGGTAGGTCAGGGTCAGTGTCAGACAACCTAATTGCCTCACAAAAGAAGTTTAACCATTGTCCAAGCCAAAGAAGACTGACATGAGTCCAAGTTATACAAAACTGCTATGAATCACAGTAATGTTTGCAATCACCTTGATACTTTTTCTACTACGTCATATAAAATACATCATGAACACTGTCTTACATGAGCTTTTTTTTAAATGGAAAATTAGTTACACAATGTTCTAGACTGTTAGCCACAAAGAAATATAAAACAGTTTACAAACAAGTGGAGAACATTAAGACTTTGTTTCATTGCTATATAACAGGAACTCATTCAGCAGCATCTTGAAGTATCCAAGGGAATCAGAGTTATTAATTTGGCTGTATAGATTATTGAGATACAGTCATCTATTGAACAAAGTATTATCTTATATTCTCACTTCTAAAAGAGTGCCCTCTTGAATTTTACTTGAGTGCTCATATCCTTGTTTATTTCTTCATGCTGAAGTAGTCCATTGGGTTGATTTTGTCCACACTTTTGAATATGTTGCTGTTTCGAATTCTCTGATAACATATGTTTGAGTCTAAAGAGATTCAGTTCTTTAACATTTCTGTGTATTTCTATGTATACAATGTTTTTAAACTCAGGCAGTGTTTTGTTTTTTTATTGATAACTGGTCACAGACCTTTTTCAGGATAGTACAATCTGCTTCTCATAGTCAATGAACTGTCAAATATACATGTTTTTAAATGTACTAAACTCGTTTGGGTATTTTGCTCTAAATTATCCTTTAATAAATCTCACCTGTAGTTATAACCTAACTTTTGTGTGATCATGAAGAACTGTGCCACTGTGACTAGAATACACAACAATTATTTGAAAAGAATAGAAGTCAGCACACCGCCTGTGCAATTTTCTTTTATGGAAACATGCTGTGACAATCTGGTCCCACCTAGCCCAGCTGTGCTTGGGCCTGTTGCATATACACTACTAATTCAATGTCTACATTACAATACCTACAACTACTGTATAACAATAAAATTGCAATACACTTTAACACTTGCTCACTTCCTCACAGTCCGCAATGTTCTACTCACCAACTGCCAATGCCCTCCTCTGGTCCTGGAAACACATCAGACTTTCAGCAGCATAGGCAAGAGCTAGACAGGCAGCCCCTCCAACTTTTCTTCCCCTGAGTCCGGGAGTGGTTAAACAATATTTCTACAATACAGTACACTAATATACTTTCATTATACATCTAACACTTTCTTATTTCAGAGTAGCACTCATACCAACCTTCATGTTTTACCACCTCACATTTTGACACAGCCACACAGGAGAGAATATGCACTGTGGGTCACAAAAGAATGAACTTGGGCACCATTGTATGACACTAGCTGGCCCAACTAGTACCCTTTGCTTCTCTCTTGGGGAAGACTGCATGATTCTCTCAAATTAGTGGTCTTCCCTCTCAGTGTTATTCCTTCACAATCATTCTGCACTTATTTCCAACACCTCCACATGATCAATAGCCAATACTGCGCAGCACTCACACAGCACAAATTTCTAACATCCATGGCTTCTGCAGCTAATAGACAATCCATTGATCAGCAATGTCGTATCTCAGGTGACTGTAGCTAGCAGTCTGTGATGCTTAATAATGTAGATGTTTCAGGCTCTCTCACAGAACACCAGTGGGCAGCTTGGTCTCAACTGCCTTTTAAAACCTTCACAGCACCTAATGCTGTCAGCATCATTGCTGCTCAGCCACGCTGCTCCAGACTGCATTCACACAGCACATATTTCTAACTTCTCCACGGTCCCTGTCAAGCTGCTTTTCCAACAACTGCTTTCACTGGGTTAAAAAGAGTTTTTACTGAAGAGAGTTATGATTCCTAAGAGAGTTTAAACAGCTCAGTTTGTTACAGGTTCTATTCATCGCATAGAATCACCAGCACACGCTCAGACCTGCAACAGACACTCATATTGTTTTAGTACCCTTTTTGTTTTCGAATGATACGATAGTAACTCTGTTTACCCAAAATCTGGAGCATGTTATACAAACCTAACTCCAGATGAGACATTCCAGAATAGCTGCAAGACCCTTGTTACCTTATAATTTCCCATAATAATGCAGTCCAGCAGTCCTGTCTGCTATGTACAGTAGTTCCCTAAGTGGGTCTTAGGCAACTTCTAAGGTCCAAGGACCTGGCTTTCCCAAACAATGTGGTTCTTTCATGCTCTCTTCACCTACTTTGATTTCTCCAATGTCAGGTAGGGAGTGTTGTATCTTCACATGAAGCAAAGAATGACACAGAGGCGGGTGTGGAACAATGAACTATATATATTAAAGTTTGGTTGTACAGAACATTACACTACCCATCCGACATCTTACTCTCATGCTAGCTCTCTTCAACTGTCCTCTAGCTCCCCAGTTCTCCCCGTTGTTTTCCTTTGCTTTCTGGCACCAAATCTATAACAGCCAGGTGACTCCTACAACTTAGGAAAATGGTGTAGAGCCATCTGATTGACTATTACTTGTAATTCCAATAGTACTTATACATGTATTTATATATATATGGGCAGCAGCATCATGACAAAAGATGCAAAAAGGCTCAATAAACTCATCAAGAAGGCTGGCACTGTGTTGGGGATGAGCCTTGACCCCATGGAGGTGGTGGCTGAGAGGAGAATGCTGACCAAGCTCACAGCCATCATGAACAACACCTCTCATCCGCTTCATGGGACTGTTACTGGGCAGCAGAGCACATTTTGCAATAGACTGCTCCAGCTACGGTGTTCAAGGGAACGTTTCCGCAGGTCTTTCCTCCCAGCGGCTGTCAGGGTGTATAACGCTGCCCTAGGCTAGGACTGTTAGCCCTTCATTTGCTTCTCTATGGACAGCATGTTTACTCCATTGTACTTTTTGGACAATCAGTCTGTATAAACCTATGCACATTTTGCACACACCTATGTATTTATTTATTTTTATTTATTTTGTTTGTCTTTTGTTTTATAACTATTCTGATGTCTGTTTTGCTTGTCTTGGGCTGGACTGCTGTAACACATCAATTTCCCTAGGGGATTAATAAAGTATTATCTATCTATATCACTTTACTACACTCCCCCCTTCTCAAGCTAACAAATGTTGTTTCTCAATAAATGTTCACAGTATGGAATAACAACTTTTATTTTACACACAACAACAAAATCCCCAGTCTAGGAAGTTCAGGGTAGACTGCCTGACTTCCGTGAGATCAGGGCGCATTCTTGTCCTTTCCGAAACACGATCTCACTCCTTTTTAGTCTATCTAACAAGGACATGAGAGAACGTCTCTCTTGTGTGGAGCATTGTACAGGCATTGTGGCCGGTAAATCTTCACTCTCTGGGGATGCCTTCGGTGCCACAGCAGGACCGCATTCTGTATCAGAACTCTCCTGAGGCCCAACAAGTCCTTCTGGAGGAGGCTCCAGCTCTTCTTGGCATTCTCTATCTCCCTCCGTGGATCTGTCTGGTGATAGACGTGGATCTAAATAACGTTTTCTGATTTGATCAACATGTCTCCGCATTCTCTGTCCATTTCCTAAGATCACTGTATATGACAAAGGGCCTGAGCACGTCTCTATAGAAGCTGGTATACATTCCGGCCCCAAACTGAAGTTTTGCATGAGCATGGGATCTCCTGGTGAAAAACTTCTCATTTTAGCTGTTTTGTCATGATTCAATTTTTGCTTCATTTGCTTCATTATATTTTAGTCTTAAGGTCTGGCTTGAGTAAATCAAATGCAGGCCTGATACGGTAACTGAACAAGAACTTCGAAACTCTTGTCTCCATACTATCTCCTTGCATTTTTCTCATCCCCTCCTTGAAGGTCTGGACAGCTCGTTATGCCAACAAATTACAAGAGGGATGGAAGGGTGCAGATGTTACCTGGTGGATTCCATTTTGCTTCATGAATGTAGTAAACTCTGAACTAGTGAAACATACGCCATTGTCTGACACCAATATCTGTGGTAATCCATGGGTACCAAAGCTTCGTCTCAGCTTTTCAATCATAGCCTGTGTGGTGGAAGTCTTCATGGGTTAGACGTCCATCCACTTTGAATGGGCATTGATGATTACTAGAAACATATGTCCAAGGAAGGGTCCTGTGTAGTCCACATGAATCTGAGACCATGGCTGTTCAGGCCATTCCCAGGGGTGTAATGGTGCGTTCGGTGGCACTTTCCTATTTTGCTGACATTTGCTGCATCTATTAATTTCTTTCTATATATCTTGATTCATCCGTGGCCACCACAAGTAAGAATGGGCTAAGCCTTTCATCTTAGACATCCCTGGATGCGACTGATGAAACATTTTTAAAAGAATAAACTGTCCCTGCGGAGGGATGACTACTCTTGCTCCCCACAGGATACATCCATTATGCACACTCAGAGCCAGTTGTCGTGAGTAGTACGGTGTGAGTTGGGGATCCGTTACATGAGGCCATCCTTTAAGATGTATTTGTGCACTTGCGACAGTGTGACGTCCTTTGCTGTCTACTTCTTGATTTGTGCCATGTTTACTGGTGCATCATCCATCATGTCCAACATTAGAACTTGGCCTTGTAACTCTTCGTCCTCAACTTTTTTTGGAACTGGAAGTCTTTGCCCGGTTTGTAGACAATTTTGTACTCATAAACACTTATTAAAACTGCCCATCATTGGATCCTGGGTGAAACCATCTGAGGAACCGGTTTCATCTCATTAAATAAAGAAATGATAGGTTTGTGGTCTGTAGAAATGGTGAATGTTCGACCATATAAGTGCTTGTGGACTCTTCCAATAATAACTGCTAGTTCATCTTTATCCAGCTGTGAGTATGTTTTCTCAGCAGGTGTTAGTGTTCTGGACATAAATCCAGGTGGTATCTCAGTTCCATCTTCCATTTTGTGTGTCAACACTGCGCCAACCCCATATGATAAGGCATCACATGATAGAATTAACTCTCTGACTATAGAATAATAATCCAACACTTTTGCTGACTGGAGTAGTTCTTTAGATTTCTTGAAGGCTTTTCTTTTCTTGAGATCCACTTCTACTCGGCATCCTTTCTAAGCAGCTCATGCAGTGGTGCCAGCAGCGTGGAGAGATTTGGAAGAAAGCGATTGTAATAATTGAGTAACCCTAGGTAAGCCTTGAGCTCTGTAACGTTTGTGGCCAATAGGGCCTCTCCGTTAGCTTTAACTTTCTAGAGGATGCAGCCACTTGCCATCCACTTTGTGTCCTAAATAATGAACTTCCTTCTCCAGCAGTTCTTCTTTTTAGACACAATCTGGCTTCCTTCAGCCTACTGAGCACTTCATCCAGGTTGTGTAGATGCTCTTCTTCATTTGTTCCTGTTACAAGAATATCGTCCAAATATACTGCTACCTTCGGTATGTCCTGCAACAAGCCTTCCATCATTCTTTGGAATATTGCAGGTGCAGAGGATACCCCAAAAGGCATTCAGTTATAAGTGAACATTCCCTTATGTGTGTGTATTGTCAGGTATTTCTTGGATCCGTCATTCATAACTATTTGTTGATACGCATGACTCATGTCCAACTTTGAAAAATTCATGACCCTTTGTCAAAACTGCAAATAAGTCCTCCACTCTTGGTATCGGGTACTGCTCTAGTGAAGAGACTCTATTGACAGTCAGTTTCTAATCTCCACAAAGTCTTATTGAACCATCTGGCTTCAGAATGTGTACTACGGGTGCGGCCCACTCCGAATGTTTAACAGTAGTAATAATTCCTTCTTTCAATAACCTGTTGATTTAAGCTTCTATTCTGGGGCGCATTACAAAAGGAACTGATCTGGGGTGGTAAAACCTTGGAGTAGGTAAGACATGAATTGAAGCATTGACCCCTTTTAAAGTTCCCATTTGGTCTTTAAATAATTCATCGTTCTTTGTTAGAACTTGTTGTAGGGTCACCCTCTCAGCTTTCACATGTTCAGTTTCTCTCCAGTTCAGCTTTATTTCTTCTAACCTTCTTCTTCCTAGCAGGCTTGGACCTGAACTTTCTACTACAATGGGTGGTAGTATTTTCAGTTCCTCGTTGTATTGCACTTTCACTTCAGCTGCACCCAGCACCTTAATGCTCTCCCCAGTGTATGTTTTCAATCTGAGAGATGTGCTTTTTAAATGCGAGCCTTTCAGCACCTTTAATTAACTTGACACTGCAACCCATATCTATTTCAAACGTAATCTGTTTTCCATTAATTTTCAAATCTACTGTCAGTGGTTTCACTTTTGTATTTCTATCTTGCACACTGTACATGGAAAAGGCTTGTGCTGCACCCTCTGCCTTGTCTGTATCTGCACTTACTTTTATTTATATTGTGACAGTAAAACACACCTCCCACTGCACTCCCCACTCAGGGGCACGTGGGAAAGCACAGCTACCACACAGGAGGCTTTAAGATCCCCACGTGCCTGCAGACGGCGTTCAAGCGGAGAACCGAATGTGTTCACAAGCCTGCTTCAGAACTGATTGCTCTATCGACAAGATGATTTATTCTCCTCGTTCATTGAGGATTCTCTCGTATACCAGAGAACAGTCACTTCCAAAGACGACTACACACCGGCACACTGCCCAGGAAAAATAAAGCGCTCTGCCGGTGCTCAGGCAGCATCCTATTAGATCTGACTCTATCGCAATATATATCACTTTACTACAGGGAGGGAGGAAGATGATGCCAGAGCCTTTCTCTGCTACACCTTGTAGGTGTCTGGAGTCCTCTCCCAGGTCCAGTACAGTAATCTGTCCTGCAAACCTTCATTCCTGCATTCTCTCTTGACTGGTGCTTTTGAAGCCTTTTTAACAATGGCTTTTGACTTTTCTTGTCTATTATCTATTTGACCCAATGTTACTCCATTAAGACTGTAAGTGAATTGCCAGTCTTCTCTCTGCAGCTTTGCAAAGTTGCTGAAATAGTAGTCATTAATCAAAATTTGATATATGAATAAATTTCTACAAAAAATGTCAAATGAAGGATCTTATTGTTATACTTGAATTACCTTAACCAAATTGGCTGTTTCTCTATGGGGTTATAAGGTCACTTTTTAAATACTTCAGCTTCTTCTTTAACAAAAAAAAACTTACTAACTTCAAACATAGTGAAATACTGTATACTAATGCCTATATAAACAAATTGTACTTGTAATATATTTGTTTTTATTTTTGCATTTTTCCTTTCTTACCTTTACCTTACAGTATACCTACTACATTTCTTATATTTTTATTATTGCATCTATTATCTACTACAGTATTATTCATTTTACTGCTGTATATTTCCAATGTTGGAAAGGGAAGTTTCAGTTAAAGGGGACTGCAGTGCCAGTTACCAGTTATTAAATCTCAGTAACAAAATTAATTAATTGGCACATCGCAAAATTGTACAATTTCAGCATTTAGCACAAAATAGTGAACTTTGTGAAAGTAAAATATAGTAACCATGTTGTCACAAAACCCCGGTCTCGCCAAAGGAAGAGCAAGAGTTTGCACAAATTGTGAAGTTAGGCGGCCCTTCCTGCTCACTGGTCTCTATACTAACTAATGTAATGTGATGTACGAGTGAATAAGTACAGGTTGTGCAGCAGTCATTTAACCACAGAAATGTTCTAACATGATCTACATGCAGAGTTTACAAGTAGTATTTGTCAGCAAACCCGCCTTGTAGTCAAGAGCAATATTTAAATTGCATTAAAAGAGATGTATTCACAAGCCTGCCTGTTTACAATGTAATAGATAATTTGGAGGTTCTAAAATGTTACTGTGCACAGTTTACTTTCATTGTGGTCTGACATTCACTAAGTAATGATGATTCTTTCTAATCCCGAAACACACAAATAACATTGCATTTCCCCTTTAAGTTACGTATGCATCTTATACATTTAGCTGTGTTCTTTAGATTGTTAGATTATTTTTTCCCTAACATGTTCCAATCCTTTGTTTGAGAGGACAGCACATTTAATGTGATGAACACCACATATCCATATCTCATGGTACTCTGTCACTTTTTGATTAAAGGACTTGTATTATATAATTTATGGTTTATAAACCCACCTAAGACAAAGAAAGCATCAGAAAGAAGATGCTGCAGGGCAGGGCATTGACTATGAGTTTGGGGGAGACTGCATGAAGCTCTTCTGCTTCACAAAGATATATATATAAACAGTATATAATATATCCTCCTATATACAACCAGGCACTTAATGTTATTATCTTAAAGTTTTCTGTATTCAGTATTAAGTTTTCTACAGTCTCTAATTGATAAAAGACAGTTTTATTTATTCAGACATGGACCTCTATTCTCTTTTCCATATCTAGAAAACAGAAATTAACCCTAAAAAGGTAAAGTATTCTAAAAAAATAACTTTTATTCCCATATTTTTTATATGACTTTTATGTTTAAAATGACTGACCAATTTATGACAGTGTCATGGTGAACACTTTTATAAATTATATAATATATTATATAAATTATATATAATAAGTTTTAGATTTTTTTAAATACAAACTATTGTCACCTACAGTATTTGGTACATACACCAAAACCCAAAATAGATCACAAAAACATTGTTAATCCAAGGGACTTGTCCACCAGCAGATTTTCAGGAAATGTACAGTAAAGTATGTTAGAGATGCATTCAACATATTAACAGAAGAAAAAAAAAGTTTTTGAAAATCAGATAATGAATGTTCAATCAAGTTGAATGATAATTATCTAAAAAAGTGCTGGTAGACTAAAATCAGTAGAAAGCAATATTGGCTAGAGACGTAGTAGGATGAAAAAAGATACACTGATTGCCACTGCAATTAACAAGGAGCTGATGAACATAAGCTTAGCAGATGTGTGCAGTTAAAAGATTAACAGTCATGTTGCAGAGAAAAGGTATGTATATTTACAAGATCAAAAAGTTAACAGTTGCCAAAAAGTGCAGTAAAAACTTATTGGAACAATAGACCAACAGATTAAAATAGCAATACCTGATTCTTTAAATGTATTTCCTTAGTGATTTTGTCAGCACGTGGTCAGCACTAAACACAATGCATGGACTATGGGGAGGTATGTCACAGCCCAAAAGCAATATCCACTGCTGTGACTTGTGCGGGAAAAAAAGATGGCAAAGTCTTCAGTGTCTCATGGTTTGTGGATGAAGCCAGTAGTGTCATGCCCAGTACACCTAGAGGGCGCTCTACTTCTGCCCTGTTCCTAGTTCCCTGTGATTATTCATGTCTTTCTGGCATGTCTTGTTGTGTAACCTATTTTCTTCCTGTGTCTGCTCTGCTCCTTGCTCAGCATTGAGGTTTGGATGTCCTGAGACCCGCCTAGCACCAGGTCGCTCCTGTGTCGCTCCTGTCCATGGCCAGAGGGAATAGGTTTCTATACGGCATTTCCTGAATAGCTGAGCCTGGGCTAACCCCCGTCCCGCCGCTATGAATAGGGTCTTTTTTCCTTCTCCTGCCATTCCACGGTTTATCCCTTCCGACATCCATGACAGAATGCTGAGCCTACTCTACACCCCGCCAGTGACTTTTTTTTATTTTTGTTTCCTGGCTTTAGGATTTTTTTTTCTTTACTCTTCATTCTGGGCTTCCATGCCCCCTGCTCTCCCCATCTGTTGTGGGTTATTTCTTTTACGTGTTGTTTGTTCCCCTGTTCTGTCACGGTTTATTTTTGTTGTGTGTGATATTTTTATGTGTTTTGTCTGTCCCGGGCTCCCATGCCCTCTGGTATGGGCTTCCATGCCCTTATGTGTTCAGTCTGTTTTTTTTGTCTTGCTCCTCCTGAGCCTAGTCCGGCCCCCCTTCCTCTACTCAATAAAGGTTTTTAACCCCGGAGGAGGAGTTACTCTCAGCCGTGGACTCCCAGAGGTTTCCTTTCAGTTAAATTAGGTTTTTCTTCCCCCCAGTGCTGTGCAGTTTTTTTTTGGGTGTCAGGAGCTGCCCATGAAGGGGGGGGGTACTGTCACGCCCAGTAAACCTAGAGGGCGCTCTACTTCTGTCCTGTTCCTAGTTTCCTGTGATTATTCATGTCTTTCTGGCATGTCTTGTTGTGTAACCTATTTACTTCCTGTGTCTGCTCTGCTCCTTGCTCAGCATTGAGGTTCGGATGCCCTGAGACCCGCCTAGCACCAGGTCGCTCCTCCTGTCTGTGGCCTGAGGTAATAGGTTTCTAAACTGCATTTCCTGAACAGCTGAACCTGGGCTAACCCCCGTCCTGCTGCTACACTTAGGGTCTGTTTTTGCTCTCCTGCCATTTCACTGTTCGTCCCTTCTGACATCCGTGACAAGTAGTGCCTTGATTCTCTTTGTGAATGACAAGAGTTTGGTGAAATACACTCTCTAACAACATCTAATGCACACACAAAAAATAAATTACGAAATAATAAAATAAAAGATACAAACATATATTTTACATACAAATGTACAAAATATTTATTCTGTGCTTTGACATTCCATATTGCAGAAGCTTACAGGCAATGTAACTGTTTGAGTTACAAGTCAGGCAATGTTGATGTTTTTGAATACAAGAGAGGAAAAGGGAGTTTTATGTACATTTACAGAGCAGTTACAGAACTAATAGACAGCAACACAGGATGTAAAACTTTATGTATTTTCTATTTTGGTTTATTTTTCAAGTTGTATCCAAGCTTGTCACGCACTTAATTGTACGTGAACAGTAGTATACTCTAACTATCGGTTATACATACAGATACAGAAAGCTCATTACTTTGTACAAGTTCAATAAAATCTGTGCGTAATTAATTTATACTTTACATCGCATGTTAGAAGCAAGATTTCACCTTAATGTATTTTTATTTCACACACTGTGGAGCTTACAATGAGATAATTCTGCTAGGGTTTTAATAGATTCCATTACTGCCCTATGTGCAGTATACCTTTGGCTTTCTTAATAGGAATACTCTCTGGCAGTTTTCCTCTCCTGTGTGCTGGACACAAAGATGTGTAAGTTGCGTGCCCGGAATTCAGTCATCTACAATAATTCTGTGAGGCCAGTAGGAGAAAAGACAGCAAAGCCCTAAGGACAGTTGCTGACTGGATCGAAGTAACAATCAAGGCACCAGATGAATATACAAGCAGTACTTACTTTCATATCAAAAACTGTATGAATCATAGAACAATATATTAGCTTTCAAGGAAACATGATGTGCTTTCATGAAATAGTTTTGAAACAATATATTCTGTATTTAAATATGTGCTAAAAAATGTTGTTTATCAGTAATTTAAATTATAAATTCATGGAAAGCAATTCACAGTACGTTTTAGATAAAAAAAATTTAAATAGGGATATTAAAATCTATAACTTTTAATTTGAAATTCTTTAATACAGCATTACATATTGTGTCATACTTGGAAGTGAAATTTCTGTAATGAAGACTCATTGTTTAATATTATTCATTATCCAGTATTGTGAATAATTTGAATAAGTATGTGCTTGAAAATATAGTAAATATAAGTTTATCAGTTTGTATCTCCAAAGAGTAAGAGCTGATAAAAACATTACACTCTCTTCTCCTATACTCATGGCCAGTAAATTTAAGTTACTAATTTATAGATCTTTGATTCCTCAGTTGTAAGCCAAAAGCTGCCCTTAAAGTTTTATTTTCTTTCTCTTAAATGTGATGACTGCTGGTTAGGTAATTAAAATGCATTTTTCCATACATAATTTATTGTTTTAATCCTACTGCTTAATATTAAATTCACAAGATCTAATTGACTTTCTTATTTATTATGAAATGGGAAAAAATTGAAATTTGTTATAAATTTTCTCATATTCCTTATTCAGCCCGAATATGGACAGAGTTCTTTATCGCTTTAACATACAGTATATACTGGATGATTGATCAATGCAAGTGGGAATTCTACATTTCCCAGAAATGCTCTATTGGTTTCAGGACTGGAGTTTGTGATGGGCAGTTAAGAATATTATTTTCCTTAACCATTTGGAAGTTGATTGAGAGGTTGTTTTGGGTTGTTTCCCTAAATGAAAGTGTTTTCACAGCCAACCCCGAGCTTATTTGCAGAAGGAAACAGGTAATCGGATACAATATTCTAAAATACTGTTGGATCCATGAATCCATCAATTCTAACAAATGCACCCAGACCAGGGAATGCAAAATTGCTCAAGGTGGATCAGACCCATTTCTGTTCTTCACAGAAGTGATGACATTCATTTTCATCACAAGCTTAATCTTTTAATGCTAATACTTTTGTTGAGACTGTACAGAAGCTTAATTTGTATTTCATTCAATCATGCTGTGAGGTCCTTATTTACTTGGGAATCAATTAGTTGCCTTTGGAAAGTTCTGTCTTATCTTTTTATGTCACAACATTTTTTAGGGTTCCAAATTGTCACCCTTGGGTGTGAATTATCTGTCTATACCACCTTTCTGACTGTTCACTTAGATAAAAATGAGATATATCCTCAACATACTGTAGTACACTAGTAATTATCCCATTTACCTGGAATTAACCACAGATGAAACTGGAATGTTTTATGATTTTTACAGGTTTTGAAGTCAATCATTTTTCACCTTACAACCACAAATAATTCTGTGATTTTAATTCTCTTTAACTTCTGTTTACAGACAGCTATAATACACTATGGTAATCAATGTGATATGATATCCAAAACATTTTATAAACTTTGAAGCTTTGTCAAGCTACCAGATGACTAAAAAACTTAAGAGGTTCCACAATTTCCATAATATATTTTCAGTATGCGGTAATTACTGAGTGTGACTACATCAGACAATCATGTATTTAGAATAATATACAATTATCTTGGACAGATAATTAACTTTATGGTGTTAAAAAACAGAAGTTTGAGTGGAGTTCAAATTCTAATGTTGCATATCTGTTTCTCCATACATAAAATCTCCCTCTCCATCTTCTCAGGTAAGCCTCTTTCCATCTCAGCATCATAGTTGCAGCAGTTCCCCTCAGGTCATCTCATTAATGATCCTTCTCCAGTAACATCATGGCCTCAGCCAAGATAAAGCCAAAGTACTAAACACACTTTATTCGCCAACTCGTTAAACTATTCAAATTTGACCGAACAACTGCAATTTATATAGCATCTTCAAAAGCAATGTTTTTAAAGTTCTTCATATTACATGAAAATCACATGAGACAAAACTAAATACAATTATGAAGCCAAGTTGATAAAGTACAACCACAAACATGATATTGCCAGCAGCCAACCATGTATCACTCTGCAACTTGCAACTGGCAACCCACTGAAGCTAAGCAGGTGTGAGCCTGGTCAGTACCTGGATGGGACACCTCCTGGGAAAAACTAAGGTTGCTGCTGGATGAGGTGTTAGTGGGGCCAGCAGGGGGCACTCACCCTCAGGTCCATGTGGGTCCTAATGCCCCAGTATAGTGACGGGGACACTATACTGTAAACAGGTGCCGTCCTTCGGATAAGGCGTAAAACCAAGGTCCTGACTCTCTGTGGTCATTAAAAATCGCAGGATGCTTCTCGAAAAGAGTAGGGGTGTAACCCCAGCATCCTGGTCAAATTTCCCATTGGCTGTTACCAATCATGGCCTCCTGATAATCCCCACCTATGATTTGGCTTTTACTCTGCTCTCCTCCCCACTGATAGATGATGCGTGGTGAGCATTCTGGCGCACTATGGCTGCCGTCGCATCATCCAGGTGGATGCTGCACATTGGTGGTGGTGGTGGTGGTGGAGGGGATCCCGGTTACCTGTGAAGCGCTTTGAGTGAAGTGTCCAGAAAAGCGCTATATAAGTGTAAGCAATTATAAAGAAACTTTTCTGAAAATGTAGGGTTTTAGGCTAGACTTAAAAGCACCCAATGTTTCTGGAAACCTGATTTGATCTGAGATGGTGTTCTAGAGCTTTGGAACAGCGCAACACAAGGTCACTCACAGAGTTTAGATGAAAACTGGTATCATGTGGCAAAACAAATTCAGCTAAGTGAAGGGTGCATGTAAATTGTTAACATTTCATCCAGGAAACCAAGCCATGTGGAGTCTTAAATGGGATTTTGCTAAAAAATCTAGCAGGAAGTATAGTAGATACAAGGACCCTAAGACAGGAGTGATGTGACATGCAACCAAGTCAGTATTTTAGATGATAAATTCTTTGTTATTAATCTATCAAAATATTCTGTGTTGTTATAATAAATACATTCTATATTATTAGAACTAGTACCATAAATACATTGTATGTTATTAAATACATTCTGTGTATTAGTAGAGATACATTAAAACACTTAATCCTTAAACATAAATCAGCTTCTCAGCTACAAACGGAGATATATGTATAGAATACTGTCAGGGAACCAATACGTGGAATAGGAGGATCCTTATGCGTGACCGGAATCCCACAGGACACAGAGTAGCAAAGGGACCATCCAAAAGACAAAATCCAAAGGCAGGGTCGATAAGGGAGGCAAAGGGTCCGGTAACGAGAGATAGTCAAAACAATTCAAAGGCAAAATCCAGAAGGCGAGGTCAAGAGGCGGAAGCAGAAGATTCGTAACAGGAGATCAGTCAAAACGTTAGGAAACACGCACTGGAGAATACTAAGATAGGCTTCTCAATAGTGAGCGTGGGAAGGTGTGCGAAGGGGGTTTAAATACTGAAAGGAAAGGGGTGTGATTGGATGATTGGTTAGGGAGTGAGAATTTGAGGAATCTGATGCATGTGAGAATGTGCTGGGTTCAATCAGGGATGAGATTGGGAAGCAGAGGTTCCAGGAATGTAACGTCGTTTGCGAGGGAGAGTGTGGGGCGTGACAGTACCCCCCCCTTTAGGGTCGGCTCCTGACGACCTCAGAGAGCGAGTACGAACAAAGTCATCAATGAGGCTGCGATCCAAAATATCTTTCTCCCAGACCCAGGAACGTTCCTCAGGACCATAGCCCTCCCAGTCGACTAGAAATTGTTTGCGACCTCGGAGCCAGCCGGCATCCAAGATCTTATTGACCGTGTAGGAAGGCAGACCGTCAATGAGTCGTGGTGGGGGTGGAGGTGGCCGAGGCCGGGAGAGGGGGGATCTGTGGTAGGGTTTCAGGAGAGAGACGTGGAAGGAGGGGTGCACCCTGAGAGTTGGAGGAAGAGCAAGACAATAGGTTACAGGGGTGAGCTGGGAGGGGATGCGAAAAGGTCCAATAAAACGGGGTCCCAACTTATGTGAAGGCTGTCTAAGGGGTAAGTTTTTAGTAGACAGCCAGACAAACTGTCCTCGTCGTAGTCTGGGCACAGGTCGTCGATGACGGTCAGCGGTGGTCTTCTGCCGCAAGGAGGTCTTCAGGAGGGCGGATCTGGCTTGTCTCCAAATCCTCTTGAGGAAAGTGAGGCGCGTCTGGAGGCAGGGAATATCCGAATCAGGGATAGAGTCCGGGAGAAGAGAGGGTTGGTATCCCAGAGAGCAATAGAAGGGAGACATCCCAGTGGTGGAGGAAGAGAGAATGTTATGGGCATACTCAGCCCAGGGGAGGAGAGAGACCCAGTCATCTTGAGAAGCAGAGACGTAAGATCGAAGGTAAGTAAGAAGGTCCTGGTTGGTTCTTTCCGTCAGTCCATTGGATTCAGGATGATAGCCAGACGTGAGAGATGTGGAAGTCCCGAGAGATTTGCAAAAAGTTCTCCAGAATCTTGAAATGAATTGAGGTCCTCGATCTGATACGATATCCTCAGGAATGCCGTGAAGTCTGAAGACATGAAGAATGAAGAGGTCAGC
This sequence comes from Lepisosteus platostomus, assembly GCF_059453375.1. NCBI lineage: Eukaryota > Metazoa > Chordata > Actinopteri > Semionotiformes > Lepisosteidae > Lepisosteus > Lepisosteus platostomus. The sequence goes on from NC_142613.1 coordinate 40,592,585, forward strand.
CATGTCTTGAGCAGATGGAAGGGCAGGAAGAGGAATGAAATGAGCCGACTTCGAGAATCTATCTACCACGACCATAATGGAAGATCTGTAAGAAAATCCACTGAGATGTGGGACCAAGGTCTTCTAGGGGTTGGGAGTGGTTGGAGTAAACCGGGCTTCTTAAGACGGGAGGATTTGGACATGGCACAGATGGGACAGGCCTGCACGAACCCAGTAACATCAGTCCTCATAGAAGGCCACCAGAAATGTCTAGAGATGAATTCCAAGGAACGTTTGACACCGGGGTGACCTGCAAATAGTGAGTCATGACCCCAGCGAAGAACAGTGGAGCGTATGGTATCAGGAACAAAGAGTCTGTCTGGAGGACACTGGGTTGGAACGGTTTGGTTGTGAAGTGCACGTTTGATTTGGTTCTCCAGGTCCCATCTAATAGCAGCCACAATTCTCTCAGGGGGTATAATAGGTTCAGGAGGGTCCAAAAAGCCAGGAGGATCATGGAGGCGAGACAGGGCGTCAGCCTTTATGTTCTTGGATCCCGGTGTATAAGTAATAAAAAAAATGGAACCTAGAAAAGAAAAGTGACCAGCGGGCCTGGCGTGGATTCAAACGTTTGGCAGTTTGTAGGTAAGAGAGATTCTTATGATCCGTAAGAATAGTAAAAGGGTGTAGGGCCCCCTCCAACCAGTGTCTCCATTCCTCCAGGGCGAGCTTGATAGCCAGTAGTTCTCGGTCTCCAACATCATAGTTAGTCTCGGCCCGGGACAATTTTTTGGAGAAAAAGGCGCAGGGGTGGAGGATACCCTTCTCTCCATGACGTTGAGATAATATGGCACCGACTCCGTTGGCTGAGGCATCCACCTCGAGAATGAATGGAAGGTTGGGGTCTGGGTGACGGAGGAGGGGTGCTGTGGTGAACAGTCTCTTGAGATGAAGGAAAGCTTGGTCTGCCTCAGGAGTCCATTCCCTTGATCAGGACCTTTTCGGGTCAGGGCTGTAATGGGGGAGACGACAGAGCTGAAATTCCTAATAAAACGGCGGTAAAAATTGGAAAATCCCAGGAAGCGTTGAATTTGTTTTAAATTCTGGGGGGTTGGCCAGTTTTGTATGGATTCAGTCTTGGCAGGGTCAATTTCAATGCCCAGGGGTGAGAGGATGTAGCCAAGGAAGTGGATTCTGGTAACATGGAAAGTACACTTTTCCAATTTGGCGTAGAGTTTGTTCTGAATCAAACGATGAAGAACCTCAAGCACATGAGAGACATGCTCCTGGGGACTTCGGGAAAAGATTAGAATATCATCCAGGTATACCAGGACATATTTGTGCAAGATATCCCTAAAGATGTCATTCATGAACCCCTGAAAGACAGCAGGAGCATTAATCAGTCCAAACGGCATTACTTGGTATTCATAATGACCGTGGGTAGTAATGAATGCCGTCTTCCATTCGTCACCCTCCCGAATGCGGATCAAATTATACGCACCGCGGAGATCCAGTTTAGAAAAAATAGTGGCGCCCCGGAGTGATTCCAAAGCCGATGAAATCAGAGGAAGGGGATAACTGTTCTTGATAGTTATGTTATTCAGACCGCGATAATCAATGCAGGGTCTGAGAGAGCCGTCTTTCTTTTTAACAAAGAAGATACCGGCACAGGCAGGTGAGGAAGAGGGGTGGATGAAACCAGATTCCAAGGACTCCTGGATATAATCTTCCATAGCCTGAGTCTCTTCATTGGAGAGTGAATAGACATGGCCCTTAGGGGGTAGAACCCCTGGAATTAGATCTATAGGACAGTCAGATGGGCGATGAGGCGGGAGGGATAGGGCCTTCTGTTTACTGAAGGCTAGGTGTAGATCCGAGTACTGGGAAGGGATATTGGGGAGGTTATCTTGAGATATGCAGGAGACGGAAACTTTCTGAGGAAGCTGACAACAATGCGAAAGGCAATGGGAATCCCAGGCTGTGAGTTCCCTTTGTGACCAGGAGATGTGTGGGTTGTGAATCCGTAACCAAGGGAAACCAAGAACCAATGGGTGAGAAGGGGATTGAATAAGAAAGAACCGAATGACTTCCTGGTGGGTGGCGCCGATGCGAAGAGTGAGGGGAGGGGTCTGCCACTTCACCAGACCAGGGGAGAGGGGGGAGCCATCAAGAGTGAGGAGCCGAATGGGCTGGGTGACTGGCAACCGGGGAATATTCCAGGACGAAGCGACTCCAGAGTCTAGGAAGTTCTCTTCGGAGCCCGAATCAACAAAAGCAGAAAGAGAGGTCTGTCCAGTAGTCCATGACAGGGTGGCTGGGAGAAAGAGTCCAGATCTGGGAGAGGAAGAAGTGACACTGGCCATAACAGCAGGTGGATAGGAGTGAGGAGGGCGACTGGGGCAGGCGGCTCGGAGGTGATCAGGGGAACCGCAGTAAAGGCAACGCCCCTCACGAAGTCGGCAATCTCTTTCCTCAGAGGTCAGTCTATGGAAGGAAGGCAGTTGGGAGGGTGTGGGAGGGGTCCGATTGTCCGACCTTCGCTGTTGCAGCCTGAGCTCTAGTTCAAAAACTCGAGAAATGAAGGAGTCAAGTGATGGGAAGTCCAGGGGCAGGTGCACAACGTGATCCTTGAGTTCATCAGATAATCCAAGGCGGAAGTAGTGAATCAGGGCATTGTGATCCCAAGGGAGTTGAGCAGCCAGAAAACGGAATTCAGAAGAGTAGTCCTGAAAAGAGCGAGATCCTTGAGTAAGGGAAGTGAGGTGTGCAACAATGAGGTGGCGAGAGTGTAACTGCCCAAAGGCAGATTGTAGAGCTGTCTGAAAAAGGTGGAAGTTAGCAGTCTCAGGAGCGTTTCGAGAGAGGAGATGTCCAGCCCATTCCAGAGCTCGTCCAGAGAGGCAAGATACCATAAAAGCAATTCTTTCTCCATCGGTGGGGAAGCAGTCTGGGCGGATGTGGAAAGCCATCTGACATTGAGTCAGAAAGCCCTGACAACTGGAGGAGTCGCCATCAAATTTTTCCGGGAGGGGAGGGGGTAGAAGATTAGTTTGTGTTTGAAGCGGGGGTGCAGGGGCAGGAGCTGCAGGTGGGGGAGACGGTGGAAGTGCAAAGTGGTCAGCTAGTTGCTTGACTGCAGTAGTTAGCAGGTCCAGGTTCCGGGAGTGTTCGAGGAGAATAGAAAGTTGACTCTGGTCCGCTGGATCCATTTTAATATGGCTCACTATTCTGTCAGGGAACCAATACGTGGAATAGGAGGATCCTTATGCGTGACCGGAATCCCACAGGACACAGAGTAGCAAAGGGACCATCCAAAAGACAAAATCCAAAGGCAGGGTCGATAAGGGAGGCAAAGGGTCCGGTAACGAGAGATAGTCAAAACAATTCAAAGGCAAAATCCAGAAGGCGAGGTCAAGAGGCGGAAGCAGAAGATTCGTAACAGGAGATCAGTCAAAAGGTTAGGAAACACGCACTGGAGAATACTAAGATAGGCTTCTCAATAGTGAGCGTGGGAAGGTGTGCGAAGGGGGTTTAAATACTGAAAGGAAAGGGGTGTGATTGGATGATTGGTTAGGGAGTGAGAATTTGAGGAATCTGATGCATGTGAGAATGTGCTGGGTTCAATCAGGGATGAGATTGGGAAGCAGAGGTTCCAGGAATGTAACGTCGTTTGCGAGGGAGAGTGTGGGGCGTGACAATACAGTTTGACAATATCTCTTTATATAGAAAAACAAAGTTTTTTGTTCACAATGACTATAATTGGTCACATCTTACAAATTCTGTACAGTGCTTTGTGAAATAATTCAGACCTTTCTAACAGAGTTCTATTTCTCTGTGAAATTTCAAAATGATGCTTACATTTATATTTTACCTTTTTGAATATTTTAATTACGTATTTAAAATCTGAATGCTCAAACTGAAGGCTCTTCCACATATGGTAAGTTATAGTACATGTAAAGCAAAAACTAATGAGGAAAAAATTGAATATTGCTGGTGTAAGTATTCAGACCCATCAACTCAATATTTGGCGGAAGCACCTTTGGCAACAATTACAGTTTCATGTTTTTAAGTTGGGTAACAATGTTGCACATTAGCACAGTGCACATTTTGCTAAAGCTCTCTCACGTTGCTTGGGGATCACTAATGGACAGATTCTCAGGAGGGTTAAAATCAGGCTCTCAAAGACATTCACTTTCTTATTCTTAAGCTATGGTTAACTGTTTTAAACTCCTATCTGACTAAGGAACCTCGTAAAGACAGGTGTTTTTATTCTTAATGATAGCCACAATTATTGCAAAAAGACAGAGGCCATTTAACTAATTTAGGAACTAGATGCTAAACACTGCTGAAAAGATTCGTTAATGGTTTCATGAACACCATGATAAAGTCAAACACCTTCTTTAGGCTCCCCAGTCACCAGATCTAAACATCATGAAAACTTTATGAGAAGTTCTGGAACAGAGTACATTTCCACCTCCTACGTTTCTCAAAGAACTGGAAGCTTTCCTTCTTGAAAAATGTTCCAATATCCCACTAAAAACAATTCAAAACTTGTAAAACATTATTCTAAGAAAGACCAAAGCTATTCTGAAGGCAAAGGGCAACCCAACTCTGTAAAAATTGATAAAATTAATATATTTCTAGCCATTATTTTGTCCACCACCTTTATACATTATATATATATTTAATATATTTTCATAATACTGTACATGATATGATGGTAAAAGGTGGAATGTCTTACAGAAATGCAACTAAGAAGGAAAGAATACGCATGAAGAATTAATTTCTTGAACTTTATCAAGAGAAGATACAACAAAGTTTATTTTTGCTAACACTTTTTATTTTATACAGGATATTTTTTTTTATTATCATTCACGATTGCACAAACTCCAGAGGTTACCAACATCTGTCCTGCGGGGACCTGTATCTGCTAGTTTGATTCTGACTGAGCTATTAATCTCTGGAGTTAACTAATGCTTGTTTGTGATCTTTTTGTTCATTTAGAATTTTGTTTACTTCTTTGTACTGAATCGTTGGTTTCAACATAACTGCATATAATATAGAATTTTCCACATGAAGAATATAGTTTAAGGAAATTAAACAAGTATTAAGCATTGCACAATCTGTCCTCAACTTGTGTATTCAGATTTACAACACTTGTTTCTTGGCTATATGGTTTTAAGTGCGGATTCTTAGGTTGAACAGAAGCAGGTGGTAATGCCAATGTTTCAAAAATTCCCACAATTACTTTCTTTTCCTTCTGTAATTCAATTGGTTACATTGGTTACAAACCATAGGACAAAGCAGTTCCCCATGATTAGGGTTGGGAAATACTGATCTAGAGTCTAGACATTCTACCACACATTATTTGCATTGTGCACCTCTCTATTTGTTTCCTTTCAGCCCAACTCTTCACCCACAGCATTCATTCCATATTAAATTCATTCCATAACATTTCAAATGGACTATGGTTAGATGACTGCTCATTTGTGGTCATTATAAGGCTAAGAAAAATCTTCATGTCACTTTCCAGAGGGGTATGAATTTTTAACTTTAATCCTCCAAAGGCACACAAATATTTAGGAAATAATGTGCGATTTTACGTAATATTATAAGACAGTAAAATGGATTAAACGTATTTTTTCTGCTACTTTTTTAACAGTGGAATGGTATAGCTTTTTTCATTAGTATTTCTTGATTAACTCACCAAACAGTGTGTGCAAACTGTCGCATAAATTTTGTCGTGAATTAAAGCAGTCAACATTATTTTGAATACTTGGTGGAGTGCTGGCAAAACTGTCCATCTTTATAATCCCATTAAAGTACTTAAATTTCTTTGGTTTTAGTGTTGTATTCATAAGCCTGGATCACACCCAGGTGTGTAATTATATCAGGACCAATTAATACATTGCTGATCCCTTTGGCTTAATTATACAATGGCTTTTCTTCTGTCTGATTTTTTAAATTTTTCAATATATGCAAATGAAGCTCTCAAATTCTCAACAGGGTCTTTTTAAACACTCTGCAAAACTCATTCAAGGGCATCTGTACTTTTGAAGAATACTGTGTATATTGAGTGCTAATTAACAGCAACAAACAGATATGCAAAACGTTTTCTTGTTTGTTTCTTCATTGTTTTCAATTTAAAATACAATAAAACACAAAAAAATCAAAAGATATGATAAAAATTACAAATGCAAGGGGATTTATGGTTTAGTTTCATTTTACAGTGCAATGTAATCAATCTTTTCTAGACCAAAAACAAAGCTTAACTTTGTATAAACCTGATCAAATCTCATTGGTATTGCTGTGTTTTACCAACATTTTAATTAATGGAGTTTTTAATGAAAGTTCGGGAGGAATGAAAGCAGTCGAGCTCATTCGACACAGCTGCCACAGTTCTCACTAATCCTGACGTAAGCAACCGGTCTCCATATATATCAAACTTCACCCTCTCCTCTTCCTCGTTCGTTTTCTGCATGGTTCGTTTTTTCGCCCAGCTCGAATCCGTGCTCCCTTCCCATGGATCTGCAAATTCGCTGCTCCGACGAAGACCTTTTCTGCAGCACAGAAGACTCTCCTACCCCTCTCGTCCAGCCCTCCCCCCCCGCTCCCCTCACCTCCGTCTCATCGCCTCCTTCACCCGCCGTGCCACATCAGCGCCGCTCATCTCCCAGCCAGTCCTCACAAGATTCAACCCCTCGCCGAAGACTGCGTTCTGCCGTCGTAGTCCCTCTCTCACCACAAACACAGCCTTCCCGTCCCTCCACGGCAAAGTCTCCAAATAACCCCCGCTTCTCTCGAGGACGTCCCAGCCGCCGCGCTTCACGCACATCGGCTCCCCCTTCTCCTGGATCATCTCTCGCGATTTCCAACTGGACCGTAGCAAGCCTCCAGAGGATACTTCGAAAACATGGAGTCCATTTTAAAAGAAACGCTTCCAAAAAAGCTCTGTTTTCCCTGTATTTAACCGCAGTCTACACAAAGGAAACATCAGCCACACAGCTTCCCCCGGCGCCCTCCGATGACATCACCCGCGCCGCTGCTACTCATCCGAACGTGAGGACCCCGAGGCTGTCCGCGCCTCTGCCCGTTACGTCTTCTGTCTTGTCTTGTCCTGATATATCCGTGTCTCTGTCTCTTCCCCAACCAATCCATTCCTCTGCCGAACAACCGCACCTAGCCTCTTCCACCCAGCCTCTTTCTCTAAACTCCTTGCTGCCGGGTCTAAGGCCCCAGGCTCACGCCCCTCCCCAAACCCCTTCTCTGCTTAATCTAATTTCTGCACTCTCTTCTGTCTCTACCTCCGGCGTCCAACACGGCTCAAGCTCCGCCAGCTTGGTGCCTTCGGCCCCGGTTTCTTTTCTTTCGGCCCCTGCTGCAGTCTCCACGGCCCAAAGGCCATCCAGTAAACGACCTCCAGCTCAGCCAGCAGGCGGCTCTTACCCTCCCCCACCCCCTGGCGTCCAAGACGACTCGGCAGCCTCCTCAGTCCTTCACGCAGCCTTTGCCCCTGCTTCAATTCCTCCTCAACAGCCTTCGGCTTCCATATCCCAAGCCAATGAGCTTCAGGCCCCAGATCTGTCTAACCCCTCCTATCGCAATCTGCTCTCCTCTCTTCTCCCCTCCTCATCCTCTCCCATCCCCGGTGTCCAACACGGCATCAGTCATCCCATGCCTTCGGCCCTGGATTCCAATCTCCCCTTTACTAAGGACTTTTCTCTCCGAACAGCCGTTCCTCTCCCAGCTCCTCCTAACGCACTAAAGTTTAGTCCTCCTCCCATTTCCTTTTCACTCCGGCAGCAAATTCTACGAGGTGCGGACGTCAATCTAGCTCACCTTCTCTCTTCCTCCACTTACAACTCCGATTCCAGAATAGTCGACTGCGGCTCAATTTCCGTTACTCTCAAATCTTCTGACCCTCACTCTGCTTCAGTCCTTCGAATTTCCGACTTCTGCTTGGCTTTCAGCATCTTTCGCGACATCATGTGCTCCGCCTTCCCTGAACGTCGTCAGGAACTCGACGATTACATGCACATCATCCTCGATCTATCTGTCCGTTTCGAGGGCTCCCTGTTCTACGACTACCACAAGCAGTTCTCAGCCAAGGCCGCTGCCCGCCTACTCCAATGGAACCAGCGCACCTACTGGGGAGCCCTTGACATTGAGCTTTACTGCCGCACTTTCGCCGGCATCAGAGCTCTTTCCTGCGACTTCTGTTCCTCTTGGGCACATCCATCAAATCTTTGTCCAAATACAGTCCACAAGCCCAACCCCGACTCTGCCCCTTCTCCCCCTCAGCATCAATTCTCCCGCCAGGTCTTCTTCAAACCTTCCCGGTCCAGAGACGTTCGCGGTCGTCCCATCGTGATGATCAGAGGTCAACAAATTTGCAACAACTTCAATTCCTCGACATGCACCTCTTCCCTTTGCCGCTTCCTCCACATTTGCAGCTTCTGCGGTGAAGCTCACGCTCGCTCCACCTGCCCCCGCCGGCCTTTCCATGCTCGCTCCACCTTCAGCGTTCCCAAATGACTACTGGCCTTTTTGTCTACCCCAATCGATATCCCCGCTCTTGCTTCCGAACTGCTCCGTCACCCCGACCCCTCTTCCACCCACATCTTACTCGACGGGCTTTCCTTCGGATTCTCACCAGGCCTGTGCACACTTCCTTCTTCCCCCGTCTTTTGCAAAAATTTGCAATCTGCCACCGCCGATCCCCAGTCCGTTGATTCCTTGTTAGCATCCGAAGTCGAGAATGGTTTCATGATCGGCCCTCTCGACTCTCCCCCATTCCCCGTATACCGCATCAATCCCATCGGTATAGCAGTCCGTAAGTATTCCGGTAAAAAACGCCTCATAATTGACTTGTCAGCCCCCCATAACTCCCGCGTGCCAAGTCTCAATAGTCTTATTCCCAGTTCAGACTTCTCCCTCCACTACGCCACAATCGACCATGCCATTTCTCTCATCAAAATCGCAGGTCCGGGCGCCTGGCTCGCTAAGGCCGACATCTCCAGTGCCTTTAAAGTTATGCCTCTCGATCCAGACTTCTGGCACCTCTTCGGAGTTCATTGGCGGAACAAGTTCTTCTTCGCAGTCCGCCTGACTTTCGGATGCAGGAGTAGCCCAAAAATTTTCGATACCTTAGCCGAAGCTCTCTGCTGGATCCTCTTAAATAATTATAGGCTTCCTTTTCTTGTCCACCTTCTCGACGATTTCCTTACCATAGATTTTCCTCACGCCCCACCCGCAAGAGCCTCTTCCACACTTACTTCCGTTTTCGGGAAACTAGGGGTACCTCTCGCCACAGACAAAACAACCGGTCCCTCTCATATAATCCAATTCCTCGGGATCACCCTCAATTCCATCAATTTCTCTGCCTCCCTGCCTCGTGACAAGATCGACAGGATCCAGACATATATCTCTACCTATTCTTCTGCCAAATCTTGCACAAAGAGGGAACTTCTCTCTCTGCTCGGCCACCTCAACTACGCCATGCGTATCATTCCCCAAGGACGGTCATTCATCTCCTACCTCCTCGACCTCGCCTCTTCCGTGTCCTCTTCTTATCACCACGTAAGCCTTTCAGCCGACTGCAAATCCGAGCTCAGGCTCTGGCAGCTTTTCTTGACCAACTGGAACGGCATATATTTCTTCTATGATGACCTCCTCTCCAAGGCCGAGGATATCCAGCTTTTCACAGACGCAGCCCCCTCAGTCGGTTTCGGAGGCTATTACAAAGGCCAGTGGTTTGCGGCCCCTTGGCCTCCTGAACTCTCTTCGATCCCTCTCGCCGACCAGTCATCGGCCCTGTTCGAAATATTTCCAATTGTCGTTGCAGCCTCTCTTTGGGGCCACAATTGGAAACAAAAATCCGTCCTTATCCATTCGGACAACTATGCAGTAGTCCATATAATCAACAAAGGAAGGTCTTCATCCCGACCTATCATGAAATTTCTTCGCCGCCTTAAATGGATTTCTCTCACACATCAATTCGTCCTCGTAGCTGCTCACATTCCAGGTCACCTTAATGAGATAGCTGACTCTCTCTCTCGCTTTCAATTTCAGAAATTCAGGAACTTGGCACCAGATGCAAGACCGAACCCATGCACAGTACCTCCCTATTCGGAACTCACGTTCCTCTGAATCATCCTTTCCATCACTACGTCCAGCTGGCCCAGCAAACTATCCTCTTAGGGATTGCCCCTCGAACTCTCAACTCTTACTGGACTGCCTGGAAGGGCTTCCAATCCTTCCACCTCTCCACGAACATAAAATTCCCTTCTTTCGATATTCTCACCGTATCATCCTTCGTCTGCTATTGTAAAAACTCACTCAAGGTACGAGCGTCCACCACCAAAGTATACCTGTGCGGCATCCACTTCTTCCATAAACTCCTTTTCGGCACGACCTGTCCCTCCCTTATCCACCCTCAAATTAGTCTCCTGCTTAAAGGCTTTCAGCGGCTCGAAAAACCACTTCCGAACCAACGTGCACCACTTACTTCGGATATCCTCGAATCTTGCATCTACATTCTCAGGTCGGGTTACCACTCACCCTGGGTCGACCGCACTCTCGAATCTTTATTCTTGTTAGCCTTCTTCGGCTTCCTAAGATGCTCCGAAATTACCGCCGCTTCCACATCCTTCGATCCCTCTTCTCAACCCTGCTTAGCCGACATCTCCATCCTATCTTCTGATACACTGACCTTCTATCTCAAGAAAAGCAAAACCGACCAACTCGGGTCCGGCACTCTCATCTATTATTTCAAACTCTGTTCATACGTAAGCCCATACGAGCCTCTATCCCATTACACACATCTTCGCACTGCTGCCGGAGCTTTGCCTACTGACCCTCTGTTCATAAACGAGAAGGGCCGTATCGTGACCCGCAACTGGTTCCTCTCTCACCTCTACGACATCCTTCTAACCGCCGGATACCCCCCTGAACAATTCTCTGGGCACTCCTTCAGAGCAGGGGCCGCGTCCTCTGCCGCTCGTCAAGGCATACCCGAGTATCTCATCAAGCAACTCGGCCGCTGGTCCTCCGAGGCTTATCATGCATACATCAAAACTAACCCCAGTACCCTCAAGCAGGCACTTTCTCTCCTCGGCTGAATTAGTTTAACAAATCACTCGGTTTTGTTTTTGTTTTTGTTTCTGCACTGGTGACCGGGGGTCCCGCTTGGTTCTTTTGGGGGGTCCTATCCTCCCCGTCCAACGGCCGGGAGGTTGGCCCTCAGCCAAGCGGGTTACGCCAAATCTCCACATCTCAATAAATTATTCTAATTTCTCCCAAGCTTTCGGCTGCCGTCATTCCTCGTGAAATGGAGTTTTTAATGAAAGTTCGGGAGGAATGAAAGCAGTCGAGCTCATTCGACACAGCTGCCACAGTTCTCACTAATCCTGACGTAAGCAACCGGTCTCCATATATATCAAACTTCACCCTCTCCTCTTCCTCGTTCGTTTTCTGCATCCCTCCTCCACCCCCTCTCCACCTTTGCAGCTACCCCATTGGTCGCATGGGGGTCCTATCCTCCCCGTCCAACGGCCGGGAGGTTGGCCCTCAGCCAAGCGGGTTACGCCAAATCTCCACATCTCAATAAATTATTCTAATTTCTCCCAAGCTTTCGGCTGCCGTCATTCCTCGTGAATTAAGAACATGAATAGCTATTACAAATTTGATATGCGTAATCATCCAGGTATAGAAAGACAAGTAGAAAGAAATAGTAAAAAGGTTAATAGAAGAGGATTTATGCATTGCATTCCCTTGCATACTGCAACACAATACAAAGAATTTCCAATTTCTGTTTTTGTTTCATTCTTTAAGAAATAACAGTATTGCAAACAATGACCTCAGAGCAACAGTAACAGAGATTTCTATTTGGCCATCAATAAAACAAATTCCCGTAAAATGAACAATATTTTATATAATTCTTTTATTTTTATTTTGTTAAAAGACTGAACACATTCAATAAAGTTCAAACACAGTGTATAATGTATATTTATACACAACCTCATCTATGGAGGACTATGTATCACAAAATGAACGCTGTACAGTATAATCTTAAAGTGAGAAGAGGATGAAGAGAAAATCTTACAAAATGGATTATTACCCACGGATGGATGAGTACCCACTGGTAAAGAAACTCATGTTGGTTAAATGCAGTCTCTCTACCAACCCTTACCAACCTGTTAACCCTTCATATTACTTTCTACACACCCCCAACCATAAAAACACCCCTCACAATGACAGCTGCTCTGTTACACGATAACCTTTTATAGAGTTTTAGAGGAAGTGCAGTCAGTATCAAAGTACTAAAAAGGAAAGAGATCTCACATGCATAAATTGCATTTGTAATATTTACCAGAAATGTAAAATTTGTAATGGTAGTATTTATTTGTGTATATTTTGCATGTAAAGGTTCACATTTTTAATATTATGGAACTGATCTTGTCAGTCTTCAAAGTTTTCCTGCTTTGTTTCCTTGACATTAATGCGATGGTTTATAATAATTCCTGATGTAAAATAAAATTTTTGTTTGGAAAAAAATTTGAAAGGTAACTTGAGCTTCAGGTTAGTGGAAGAAAAACAAATTGGAGGTACTTGGAATGAGAAGTGGATAATACACACTTTTTCTCCATTAATTGGATTGATAATTGTTTGAATAAAATTGTTTGTGAATCAGAATTTGAGTTCTAATATGAGACAAATATGAGTTCTGATATAAGACAAGTTGCGTTTCTCTTCCCCTTTGCATATGATTCATTGTAGTACTGTACTTTACCCAAAAAAATGTTTCAGCTGTAAACATAATGGATGTTTTAGCTTTAAGGTTTCTAGGACGTTAAGTATACTATACACAATGCTACAGTATAATGTGAATTTATGTTATTTCATTCTTACGTTTTTAGAAGATAAAATATCAAATGAAATAAATGGGTTAAAAGTGCAAAATGCCAGATAAACAATAATTGCATAACAAACACTTTTCAAGGTCAGAGATATGTGTTTCAGATTCAGAACACAGAAAAGATCCATTAAATGGACACAATGTGTCATAAAAAGGAGTTGGATGCTCAAAAAAGATACCATCTCTGACAGTAATAGCTCATCATTATCCTTGAATTACAGCCAGGTTCTTCATGCCTCACTGAGTTTTGCACTTGCATCCATCTTAACCCTTTACCTCTGCACAAAGCTATCTGTTGTTTTATGCCACAGATATGAAGACTAAGTGAGCCCGCTGTCTTTCCAAAAGACTTTATGAAATTCAAATAGGATGAAATAACTCTATAAATGCTATCAACATAATGTATTAATATATCAGCTAGACTCATATACCTCTATGTCACTACATATAATATGAACGAGTGGCATATACAGTACACTGTGTGAACACAGATCTACACAACAAAACAAACTGTTACATTAGATACCATATAGTTAATATATATAGTAAAAATAAAGAGTTACATAGGTTACAATAAAATCAATTTTATTTACAACTGTTACATAGCGCATTCCTCTTTAGTTGGTAATTTTGGTGGGTCAGATGGCCATGTACTAGAGACATCCAATACCTGTAGCTCCATGAGTGGTTGCTGTTTTCAGGTAAAGGAAACATGTTCTGTTTGTGGAATGTTTGGAACTGTAACTTATCTGTGTCACAGCAATAAAAGGCCATAGAACAACAGATTGAAAACTGCCTATTGCAAGTTACTAGAGGATAGCAAAATAAGGCATGAGAAACTATTATGTACAGTATATTGCTAGTTACTCAATCCATGCACTTAACTCAAAAACCTTGAAATAACAATTGGACATTGGGAATGTAATGCATCAATGATTGATTTATTGTAAACTATTGAAAGGTATGCTTTTGTTACAGAGGGACCTCATACTTTGACGTGGGATGGAATAAGTGGTAATATTTTCATATACAGATGCAGCCATTCAAAATTGCTTTTATTTTGCGGTACACTGTACGCAGTCTACCGCAAGCTACCGGTAAATACCGCGAGTTACCGTAAATTCTCCTATAATACGACAAGCAAAATAATAGTATCCGGAATTTCCGCAAGGTGGAGCTAATAAAGCTCAACCTCTCATGTTTGAGCTGTGGCCATCAAAGTCTTTAACGAAGATATTACTAATAGTATTAATAATGAATGACCTTGGACAAGCTGTAAGTGTAAACTCAAAGTATTGCCCTGGTCAACATTCTTTTTTTCATTGACCGTCTTTGTAAAAGTAACACCACAGCATTTCGCAATCACGCATTTGTTTCCAATCATGCAAAGTACAGTAATTTTTGAGAATCGATTCACCATGCCTTTCACATGCTCATAAAAGAGATTGATTTAGGAACATAAACATATTACCATATGAAAACTGTACTGTATACAGTATGTATATGTATATTTAATGTTTTAACTGTGCCCGTTTAAGTATTGAATATTCATATCTAATTTTACCACTGAAGGGAAATCTTAGTAGCTGAGCATAAAAAGAATAGGAGCATACTGCAACGCATGTGAAGGCCATAAACGATATTAATTTTGGAACATAAACATACAGTATATGGCTGGTCTCGGCACTTTAAAGAAAACATACACGAAACATGGTTTCATTATGACCAGAATCGGTCTTGAGATATTTTTAACTTGATTTACAGTATTTGAGAGGTATGTCTTAGCACCGATACTACAGTGTGTACAGATGCAGCCATTCAAAATGGGTGAGGTATTTCGCGGCATACCCCGGTGGGCGTGTCGGGGTATCACGCGGTATCACGTGGTCAATCGCACATCATTTGACGCTCTGCCGGAAACTATCCGGCGTCACCTTGTAAAACCGCCAGGGGGAGCTTAACCTCTCATGTACAGCATTTGAGCCTTTAATTTTGAACTGTGTATTACAGCATGTTAATCATCAGTCATTAAAATGTTGGTATATTTTATGAAAGCAAGATTGCTCAGTTGGACAAAAGTACACAACCTACCTTTATCAGAAATATTTATGCATCAAAGCCTTTACTGAAGATATTACTAATAGTATTAATAATGGATGGCTTTGGACAAGCTGTATACTCAAAGTATAATTTCTTTAGCACATTTGTACAAGCACTTGGAATCTGTCCAAGCCATACTTTGTCAGGCATTTTGTTTTACTTCAACGGGCATAAAAACTCCCTTGCTTTTAACAGGGCGTTTCATAATTTCTAACTACGAAAATGATTTAAAATGCGACACTTATCATTCAACTAGAGCTCAAAAGGATCCTCAAGAGCACAGCAAAGAGTGTATTAAAAGACACTTGTATTTATCAACGCTTTCTTTTCCGTATACCAGATTTTATGGTACAAAAATTATTTAAACTGCGACACTGATCATTCATCTCTAAATAAACTTTATTTTATATAGCGTTTTAAGCGAATAGGTAATTAGATTGCTCATAAACCTAATCGCTTTTTCTACATAAACACAGCGTGATTGCTCTCTGAAAATGCTTTTCCTTTATATTTAGGCTCAGATTTCAACTATAGATCGTATTATTATAAACTTTCTTGGAAAAATGTATTTTATGTAAACCATGTTTGCTATTAATTCATTTAGGGCTAAAATACGTTCATTGTCTTCCAATCGAGTCGAGTTGACATTGGAAGCTTGCCACTCCCGGACTGTTAAACCAACGCATTAGCATGTTAAAGCGATTCTATTGAGGGAGGAGCCCAGCTACCACTTAACACTGTACTTCCTACTTTGAAAATACCTGTGAAACCGGTTTAATTCCAGCTAAAGACACCCCCCCCCTCAAAAACCCAGTAAGCAGTAATGCTTTAAGTTGAAAATCGAGGTAGATTTTGAGGATGATAAAGAGGATAAACTTGGATGGGAGGAGGGTTTGGTTTTGCATAAGGGGCGGGATTAGGATAATTGGAGGAATTTGCGAGAGTATAATGGTTTGATATATTTGATTTTGTATTGTGGTCGTTATCTATGTTTTTGGTTGGTATTATGTTTATATGGTTGTTTTTGTTGGTTGGTCAATCACCATTCTGAAGCCCTACCATAATCTCTGGTATGGGGAGACCCCAGAATTCTGTCCCATAGTTTAGACAGATGATAGATACTTTTATTGATCCCGTGAGGGAAATAAAGTAAATCATTTTCATTTTAGGAAATAATTAAACGCTCGGTTAAAAGCAAAGGAGATTGTCTGTTATAGTGGACATAAAAACAAGAGTTCGCTGGCATTATATAATTATATGAATTGCACGAATATAATTATATCTTATTAATTTCTTGAGATACACGATTCTTTTAATACAGTCTTTGCTGTGCTCTAGAGGATCCTTGTGATATTTCGAGCTCTGGTTGAATGATAAGTGTCGCAGTTTAAATCATTTTCGTAGTTAGAAATTATGGAACGCTCTGTTAAAAGCAAGGGAGTTTTTATGTCCGTTGCAGTTCTTTTGCAACATGAATATAATTATATCGTTATTAATTTCTTGAGATACGCGATTCCATATTATATTCCCTTTTAATCAAATTCTAAAAGTATGCTTGTTGACTCCGGTATCACGTTAGTTAAAGACTTCGAAGCTTAAAATGTTTAGGGAGAAATGGAATACTGGTGTGTATTTTTTTCTTTAAAGTACCGAGATCAGTCATATACTGTATGTTTATGTTCCAAAATTAATATCGTTTATGGCCTTCACACGCGTTACAGTATGCTCCTATTCTTTTTATGCTCAGCTACTAAGATTTCCCTTCAGTGGTAAAATTCAATATCTACAACGGGCACAGTAAAGACGTTTACAGTAAGTCTTTCTACGAATGACCAACGGACCACGAGTGCCCCTGTCGGTCAACCAATCACGTACCGCGTCATCTTGCGTCATGATACGCGACACCACAGCCAATTACCTGCGGTACGTGTCTGTACCGCGCACTTTGAATGGCTGCATCTGTAAATACTGCTCTCGTATATGTTTCTAGGTTTATATTATGCATTTCATACGGTCAAATTACTTTTGAGCAACTAATAAGAAGCGCGAAACGGTATGCGTTTTAGTTTCGTTTTGTGCTGCGACTCTGCTTTTAACAATGTCGCCGTGGATTGATTAGAGATATCAAGTACATACAAGTCATTTTTTAAATGTTGTAGTTCGTCTTGTAAAAATATTACGAGTACATCATCTATCAACAATTACACAGGTTCTGTTTCCATATTGCGGATTTTGGTTACGTAATATTATTTTTTAGATTTCACGTTGTGAATATATGATTTGGGCAAACAGAGCCGCAAAGAAGTACATTATGGGTTGTTGTTTTTTTTTTGCAGTTTTATCTAGAACAAGCGATGTTTAAACCTTTGTCTGATTCTTGTGAAACTATCCACACAACAGTTACAGTACCTAGGAGTTGACTTCAGTGATGTCACTGATGGGATGTTTCTAAAAATCCATCCTCTGTAAAACGTCTTCTCTAGTTGTCCTGCATATGTATTCGCAAATGAAGCTGTGTGTTCTGAGCCTGGATCTCTACATTTCTGTATGAACCAGCTTAGAGGGCTAAAGACAGCTTGTGTTTAAATTGAGTGTAAGGCAATTTATGCTTCTAAAGTCATGGTCAGCATTTATTATTGTACTGTGCTGTAAACTTGTTCTGTGCCTAGTCACATTATTTTATAGCGTTTTTATAGCGTTATTAAATCCGGTGGCGCTGTGTGTTAGTTTCCTGACTCCCATGTCACATGGTCTGTGATTGAATCCCATGGAACTATGACTTTATTTTTTAACAAACATTTCTTTGGAAAAATGAAACGTTTCCCTTGGTCAGAGATTAAATAAAACCTCACTCGCACCAAACAAATTTATATTTCTAAATATCACAACATGATCGAATTTAAGTCTTTTTAATAACAATGAATAGTCACCTATGCGTTACAAAATAAACATTTATATTGATTTGAATCGCGTTTTGAACCAGCTACCAGTTAACACTGTACTTCCTACTTTGAAAATACCTGTGAAACCGGTTTAATTCGTCACAGCCAGCACTCCGGCAGAGAGGGGGTTGTACTCGTAAAGTAGAAGCAGGCGAAATTTCCAGCGAAAGACACCTCCCCCCCCCCCCATACTATTCAAATTGTATTACAGCATTATAATTACACATTGTAATTGTATTACACATTGTACACATGCTTAAAAGAGAAGAGAGAAAATGCAAGCCTTCTTCAGGTGTGAGGGTCTTCTGCTCAGAATGAAACGCTAAAATGTAATGTAGGCTCTGAATGGGTTCAATTATGATTTGGGCTTGATTAAGGTCGCTGCCTTTCATTTAAAACCCTACTTGAATCCTTCTAAACTAAAAATCAGTGTTAGTGAGTTCTAAATAAAGAGGTATCCAGGTAACAGTGAAACGGGCAGACAGTCTGGGGAGATCGCCCGTTTTCCATGTAAATAGTTCCCTGGTTCCGCACCCCTTGGTGTTTCTCTCGCTCTCTCTCGGGTCACCTGATCATTAGCTCGAAAGATTTGAGTGCTTTGTGTATATTCTAATGGTAGTGGGGGCAGGGTGTGTGGGAACAGGTTTGGTTGAAATTGCATTGGAGATCTATGTTCTTCACACCTGAAACATTTTCTCTGAAAGCATTTTCTTCGCAGTTTAGCCGATCTTGTTACAGCATGTTACAGTTTACTATTATTAACGATATTAATTTTAAGTGCTTAATGCCATTTTTTGACCAGGCACGAATATTCTTAAGTCCATATCTTCGCAAGGGAATCAGTGCGAATTGCAATACTAATTAAATGACCGCAGGCACTTTCCACCCCCTCTGCCAGCAGGAACATTCCTATTCTTAGCTCAGCAGCTCATTACAAACCGGGTTTTTTTACACAGCGATACAGCTTTGCGTTGTGAATCTGTTTTTCCGTGTTTACAAAGAAAGTGGAATACAGTGATACTACCTGCTATACAGATACATATGTTTAGATATTTAGACCCTTAAATTAATATCATTATTAATAATAATGATTATAATGATAATAATGATAATCGGACAGTGAAAGCTCTGTTGTCCTTCACATCAATGCCTGAAACATTTTACCAATCCCAGGATTTTACAGAGAGGGAGGAGGCGTGGAGCTCAGCAGTACAGAACGAACATTCTGCTGCCTGGAGCGCTTATGGCAGCGATCGCGTCTGCATTTATAACTATTTATACTATTTAACTGCATTTATAACTGCATTTAAAATTAATCAAGCAATATGAAGCATCTCTTTTTACTTTTAAGTCCCTTAATTATCATTAAGCACAGCTTTCTCACCACTTAGACTACTTTTTGATACCATCCTTAGTCAAACCAGAAACGTGTTGTTCTGTCTAATGACATTACAAGTGGAAAGATTACAGATTTTAATCGTCTTTAATTTTGTTACATTATACATTTTAGAAACGTTTCATCCATACAAACACCACAAAACTATTTTCGATTGTATTTCTGAATAGTATGTTACACTTAGTTCACTGTTTTAAATACATCTAATTAAGAAAGTTAGGTGTTAGCATAAACTATTAGCAATCAATAATATTAAATTTAGCACTGTAATAAGTTGTTGCACTTTCCCCCGCATCTTGTAAAAATATATTTTCATTGTTCAAATATACATTAAGTCTGACTATCATATAATAAGTTAAATACAAAACTAAAGAAAAAATAGGGTTAAATATCATTCAAAATATTTTGCTAACAATGTTAACTGTTTATAAATAATAAAATGTATTAACTAAGGAGTAGGATGGCACAGTTGTTAGTATGTTTTTTGTTTTGTTTCTTTTTCATAAATACAACAGTAGTACCTGATGTCTCAGTGGCTTTCAAAATTAAATTATGCATGCAAACCTGTGAACTAGAAAGATAACTAAGATATCCATCCATTTATAATGGTGGCGAAGTGGTTGGCATTGCTATCTTGCAGCACTGGGGTCCTAGGTTCAATTCCTGCCATCCTGTGTGTGTGGGGTTTACATGTTCTCTCTGGGTTACATGGTTTTTCTCCATATGTGTGATATGACTCCCTCTCGCACTCCAAAACATACTGGTAAGCTAATTGGTTTATGGGAAAACTGGCCCTGGTGGGTGTGTGTTTGTGTCTGTCTGTCCTGTGATGGACTGGCGCTATGTCCAGGGTGTATTCTGCCTTGTGTCCGTTGCTTACTGGGATAGGCTCCAAATCCTCTGTACTGGATAAAGAGATTAGAAATGGATGGAAGTAAAGGCACTGTGTGGATGGAACTATACACAGTGTTAGAAACCCACTATGAAATGGCAGCATCTCACTGAGAATAAAATATTTTATAGTGCTGGCTTAAGGAAACAGCCTTTCCACCTCTCTTGCACATCAGTATCCATACCTAGTTATTTAAACAAATTGCCTCTAATTATAAACATCTTAATATGCTGGCTATGTGGATCCACATCAGCTATGTTTGCCCATTCCTTCAATTCATGTGCATCCAACACACAGTTCAATGCCAGCAACTACACATAATCTAAAATACAATCCTTATTTCAGTATCTATGTAAACATATAGTCTGTTAACTTCATCATCTTCATCAAAAGTATGCCTAACCCCATTAGGAAGTGTTCTTGTTATAAGTGTATTCCTCAGCTTTCCCCAAATTATCTTCTTCTTACCAACATCTCTAGTCTTTTATCCTGCAATAACTCAGCCAACACTTAAATCTCCAAAAGCTGCTTGTGTTAATTTCTTTAAATCACAAATATCATGTGTAAATACTGCCAATGTAATACTCTGCATTGTGGAATAATAGTTTATTTTAAAGGGAACTAGAGAAACTAAGAACTAGAGAAATCAAGAAAGGTTTTTTTTTCTAGAATTAATAAATGCACATCCTGTTCACTGGGGAAATTAAATCCACACTGAGCAATCTTCAATATGTTCAGAATATGACAACAAGAATCCTATCAGGGATGCATTACACCTGTTTTCAAGTCCTTGCACTGGTTACCTATCAGATTTCGAGTCAACTTCAAAATCCTTATCCTCCTTATATACTGTCCTACAACTGTTATTATTGATCAC
Organism: Lepisosteus platostomus; assembly: GCF_059453375.1. Lineage (NCBI taxonomy): Eukaryota > Metazoa > Chordata > Actinopteri > Semionotiformes > Lepisosteidae > Lepisosteus > Lepisosteus platostomus. Next base: position 40,613,687 of record NC_142613.1, read on the forward strand.
CGAATTATTGTACTTGACATGACTTCATTCAGCCTTTCCTGAACGTCTATGACAGGCAGAGAGAGTGCTGTTTCTGGTGCGATCTTTTGCAGCTGACATTTCACTGTTTTAAACGAACAAGAAATTAGATTGCTCATAAATCAGTTATTCCATATAAACACAGCGTAATTGCCCTCCGAAAATCCTCTTTTTCTTGTTCGTTTTAGAGACCTTGATCGAAACTGATTTTAGATGTCAGAAAGGATTTATTTTCTCTGTATTTCCTACATTGCTTTGTCGAGATTTTAACTTTATATCTAGGCTCAGATTTCAACTATAAATCGTAATTAATAGCAGTAAATACTGATGTTTTGCGCCCTCTTACCACAAAAATATTTTCTCTGTCATCTACTGTATATAAATCACTAATTTAAAAATTACTTGAAAAATGCAATATCACATTTACTTTTTTTAGACATGTCTCACACACTCATACTGGATATTTTTTATATTTATAGTGAACAGGAATTTAAACCAATCAAAACATCAAAACAAAAGCTTCAACTCCTTTTTGAGTTAACAGCTGACGTCTTTAGGTCTGTAACTAACCTACCGAGCAGCTAAGCCACCTACTTCAAAACAAACAACAGTTTAACTTTAATCTTACTTCTTGGAACTCTACATAAACTCTTCTAAAAACCGACATACGTATAGTGTGTGTTTGTGAGTATCTGCTTGTGTGTCTGTCTGTCGCTTTCTTCCCTCGACCCTCTGGTAAAGCTTGCATAGCAGCAGATCTGTCCTCTGTCCTCTGATGGCGGATAGTGACTGACCATTTGAGGCCTAGAATTCCTGCTTTTAAACTGTCACCTCACCAATTGTTTTGCATCAACCAGTCAGGTGACTGAGGGCAACTGCTAATTCCCACAGCATTCTGGGGAATGTGTTCTATATAGGAATCTCCATATTGCCTAGAGTCAACGCACTTTGGCAGGACAGAAATGATGAAAGATCAGGAACAATATGTAAACAGGATAGTTATTTCTTGTTCCTTTTCTCAGTGTTTAAAAAATATATATAACCTGCTTACTTAGATTCTATACTAATCTCCACCAGTATATCTCTATCTGTACCAGTCTCCAAAAAGAGCATTAGTAACCAACAACAAAAGCATGACTCACCTTTAAGCACTGTCACTCCCAAACTTATTTCATTCAAAATAAGGAAAATATGGTAAAAACTGAGAAATGTTTCTCAGTAAATCTTTATATAACAGAAGACAGCAACACCAAATGTTGTACTTACTGTATTTAAGTATTGTCCTCAAAAAGTTTTACTCATTGTGAATAAGGGAAAAGATGTACAGTAAACGGTGAGAATGTTTGTCCACTAACTGCGCATACCTGTAATCATTCATCTAGACCCTAAGCTTATTTTTCAAGCTGAAACAAACAACAGTAGGCTGAACTTGCACCAGATGTTTTTGTCTACATTCTTTTACAAATTGTCCCTCAGAAAACATAATTTCTTTATTTTATGTAAAAAACTAAAGTATTTTCATTTCTACTTTTTTTCTCTTTACATGCATCCAAGACAAACATTTAAATTAATTTTAAATGACCACATTAGAAATCTTAGAAACATTACATAACATAACATGTATAGTGCATACTGTATATCCTGTACATTGCCTTACAAATGTATTCATTCCGCTGATGAAAAAAGAACAATAAACATCAAATAACTGAAATATTTACAGATTGGATAATGTTTCTTGTTTAAAAATATAATCATGTTGTACTTGTCATAAATTGTTAATTTAAATCCAGAAAACACCCCTGTTAGTGTTTTGTAAATTCTTCTCTGTTAGGGATTATACTGACTAGACACCTCCTGTAGTGTACAATGTTGTTCTGGCACTTCACTTCATAGGGGAAATTTTATAAACATTTCTCTATGTATAATTGGCCTAAGCCCTTCATACTCTTTGGTTTCCATCAGTAAACTGTCATCTTGAGTTAGGATCACAAATATTTGATTGAGATCTGAGACTGAGATGACTACTAGATAACATTTATTTTTTGTAGTTAACTATTCCTTTGTTAGTTGGAATCTATGCTTTGAATCATTGTCATGCTGGAATGTGCATTTTAGGCCATGTTAGAGCTTCTTACATAATGACTGATTTATCCAACCAAAATGTTCATAATTTCCCCTATCTTGACAAGAGATCCACAATTACTCAATGCAAAATTACCCCACAACCTGAAAGAAGACCACAAATGTTCACAGTGGACATTATTGTCATATATAAACACCAATTCAATTATGTAAAGAAAGTCTTATTTGCTTCTTCTTGTGGTTTGGTCTTGTGGTTTACCACTTGTCTCACAGCCCATGGTAGAATTTACCTTTTCCTATCAGGGTTTTCACTGTACCAACAGCCTCCAATTACTTAATAATGAATACTACAGTAGAAAGAGGTAGATTCAGCTTTTCATGAATTCGTTTATGGCTATCCCCCAACCTGCAGAGTTCAATGACCGGAGGTTGTTGAAGATTCGAAAAGTTACACGAAGACAGAGTCAGTAAACTTATACTGGTCAACTGATCGTCAACTTCAAAAACTTACAGAGTGTAGGGGTTAAGAGTGTGAGACGGGAAAATCACAAACACACCTAAAAATGCGTTATTATGCCTGGGGGGGGTCTGTAAACTGTAACAATGATATTAGATTGCAGACACTTAAAACAAGACATTCAAATGAAGAAAAAAGGTACTGTAACAGGACTCACAAATAAAAAGATATTATAAATGCTCACCACTGCAGGAAGGATGAGATTGCACAAATAAATCATTATCTGGAGGGACAATCTTATTAAACAATCTTGTCTGTGCCAGGTTTCAGTCAAGCACAGGAAAGTTATTTTGTCTTTGTCTTTGAGGAAGTTTGAGTGTCTTATTGTTTATAGATCAGTTATCGAATAATGCAGATTTATCTGGTCTTGTTGAGTCAAGGGGTTTGTTGAAGAACAGAGTGCATTCTAGGCATGGGAGTGAGTGTAGATTGTTCAGGTCAGCACCAGAACGTTATACCAGTCTAGTGCAGAAAAACAGGCATCACAACACTGTTTGATAGGACAGCAGAAATTGTCATCTGGGGCTGAGGTGGATGTATCACATAAGTCACAGGATCCCAATATCCCAGAAATGCTTGAAGGTAAATTTTTCAAGGAAATAATTAAATTTAAGATGCAGTAATTGCAATGAGGTGTACCTTACAAATATTATGGTGGAATCCTAGAGAACGAGATAAAAACTGGGAAAACTCCTGGATCTGGGGATTTCAGATAGTTTTGAAGAGCACCTCTATTCAGCAGCACAGTATGTAGGCACTCATTAGTAGAGATGACAATCACAGTGGTAGTCCAATTGCAGAGAAAATCCAATAAATTATTACAGTAACATTTAGCAGTGGTAGTGGTAGCAGTTTAGTGGTTGCAAAATGAGGAAGAAAATAATCATATACAGCTAAATAAAACAAGATAACTGAAACTGGTGAGAGGAGAGGCAGCCAAACATGCCAGTGTTCTCCCTCAACTGGAACCAGAATCCTTATAAATTATGTGGGAATACATCCCCAGTCTGCTAGGGTGGAACTGTTAAGACCCTCCCTAACTGTTAAGAATACTAAACGTCTTATAGATGTCTGGAGGAACTGCAATTGACACAATAGGCAGTATTCCTAAATGAAAATTTATGGTAACAATATTACACAGACTACATTGTTTTCATGCTTTAAATGTAATCATAATCTCTCTAAATCTGTTTCTATTACTCCCAATGTTTTCTAATTTCTAATCAGTTTAGTAACCTCAAGTTTTTTTTCATTCAACGGCTAAATTATGAGGTTCAAATTGGAACTTTCGTTCTCACCTAGTTGATGATGAACTAATAAGGATTTTACTTTATCTAGAAAAGATGGAGAACTCAGTATACTGTACCTATCATAAACAGGAGCAAAAAGAGTCCTGGAGGCTGAGATTCTGTAACCCCAGAGTAGTGTGAATACCAGCTTGACAAATGATTTGGTCATAGCTTTGAAGGGAAAAAGAAGGACTATAAGACCCATTAGCAATGAGAATTCAGGAAGACTAGCAAGATCACGTTTTCAGAGTTGCTTTGAAATGGATGCCCTGACACATTTATTTTTTGCTTTAGAAATGAAAACTGCACAGAGCAAAATGATACACTCTCTAAGAATGGGGTCAGGAGATACAGAAGCCCTGGGATATTTACCATTTGGTCATGGAGATCTACAAGAAACTGTAGCAAAACCCATCAAGAAGTTACTGGAGACTCAAAAGTCTCAACTTGAAGGTTTCCCTAAAGTTTCAGAGAAGCCTTTTTGTTCTATGGATCTTTTGGAGTATAGCAGAGCTTTTTGAATCATTACAGGGACTCAACAATGACAAAGCTCCAGGAATGGATGGCCTGTCAGTTGAATTTTAGCCCTCAATGTTAGAGACGTTAGAGACATATTTCAAAAGAATGTACAAGCAAAGGAATTGCCATTAAACTGCCAGAAAGTATTGTTTCCACTGATTCCTAAAAAAGGGTACCTACTGTAATTGCTGGCATTAAACTATACTGACTATATAATCTTTCTAAAGATCTAGCAAATAAATTAAAGATGTTAATAGGACAAGATGTGCACTCAGATAAATCTTATTGCATTTTAAACAACTACATTTTTGAAAATATTTGTTGTGTTCAATGCAGGAGAGCATCCTAGGACTGAGAGAAAGCTTTTGAAATATATTTATCAATAGCATAACACTGACAACAGCACTTCAGACAGAAACTGCATAACGGGTATATTATATAGATTTTTACAAGCACACCACAGCACAGACTATTGTGCTGTAGTGTACTACAGTACCTAGTGTCTTATATCACTGGATAACCTAAGCTTTTCAACAGTGTTTTGTAAGCAGATACAAAAGCATAAAACAAATTATTCTTTTTATATGTATATTTATATGTACATACAGTATATATCATATGTATATTTATATTTAGCATTACATAAAAGTCCAAAATCCATTGAGAATAATCAGTTCTCCTGCAAAATACAATTACAAAAGCAAAAATTTGCAAAATACATAAAACCGTTGTCCCCTGCCTTGTAAAAAAGCTAATTTCCATGTGCCTAGAAAGTAAACAAAAATGGCTGCCGAAGCACCCCTTATGTTTTCAAACTGACAGACTATGGAAAAAGCTGATCTGATAAGTAGAAATAGTTGTCATTCAGTGAATTCTGACCATTCAGAGACTTAGGGAGGGTGTTTTTTCTGTTTTTTTTAAACACACCTTTTCTCCTTAAACATCATAAACAGCCTCTCTAGCATTGAAGTCAATACAATAGTAAAACACAATGAATAATTTATACTTTTCATTATTTTCTGTTATTTATTTCACATTGTGTGGAAGGTGGAGAAAATCATTCTAGAATTCATAAAAATTCATCCGGATTTTTAAAAATATTTGTTCAATCACTTTCATTCTTATCCAAGGCTAAAGACACATTAGAGAAGACCAGGAAAGAGAAATTTACATCCTAGGTGTGCTACCACTTGTGATATTGGCTTCTTTTGAAGAGAGATAATATGTTTTTGTTCTGGATATGTACAGTATTTCTAATATGTGTACTGATAAAAAATCTGAAGGTTCAAACTGGAATGGTATAAGGAGTACCCTTTAATTCAAGATACTAACCAGGCCTGTTCTGCGTATAGTTTCTAAGTTTATTAAATGGTACATCCGTTCCAGGAGTGCTTTGAACTTGAGATTCATTTGGGGGGCAATTAAAATGAGTGCTACTGTAGGATCTTTTTTTCCTGGAGGTTCTTTTATCTCCTAGAACCACTAGTGCATCCACAGACCAGACGGGACAGTTACCATTTATAATACCCCATTTTATTACTATATTTCAATCTTCCCATCACATAGACATAGACCCATAACAGAGCCATTTGGATGACTGCTTGACTTACTCATGAAGCAGTCCAAGAACCCCAGTCACCAGTATCAAATGTCCTAAATGATCAGTCCAACATTGCCGTTCTCTGGTACCAACTCCAATTGGTAACTTCTTCACCATAGTGAAGAGACTGTGAAGTTCCAGTCACCCTCCTCAGTTCTGGGCATCCCAGGTCACCTATTTGAGTTATTTCCTGTATCCAACCACCATAATCTTTTTCATGATTTTTCTTTTCCAACAGTGCCCAATTCTCCCCTGACTGGGGAGTGCCCAATTCTCCCCTGACTGGGGCGTTTAAAGACCTCTTAAACAGGGCTCATGACTCATTCCTGGGGGGGGAAGAGTGGAAGTGCCCGATGATGTCTCAGATGTGGGCAGAGCTAACTGTTCAAGGCTCATTGATCAACTGGCTGCAGTCAGGCAACTAGATGCATTATGTATTTGCACCCTGCTTCAGAGCCCTCCTTCCAGTCCAGGCACAGTTAAACCTGTCTCATAACCTCACATGTCATTTCCAAGCTGTGTGGTAATTAACGAGTGTCTGCGCAAGGACCTTGGTCAAGGCAGGGAATACAAATGCACCACCCTTACAGAGACACTGGCCATTCAATGCCTGTTTAAGATCAATCGGCCCCAAACACCTTTCACCCCAATGCCCGTTATTTTTCTCTGTGTGACTTTATCCTTACTTTATTCAGATTTCCTCAGTTTCATCATTTGCCAGTTACACACTGGAGAGAGCAATCTGGGGCAGAGAGACAGAAAAGGCCCAGTTAGCAAGTACTGTACAAGCTTCCATTGCCAAAGAAGTCAGGGGATTTACAATGGAGATTACATAATTATTATTGGTGTTAATTATTTTGGAGTCTAATCTGGGAGTGCTAGACAAATGCCATGTTTGCCCACATAAAGAAACTTTATGACATGTTCATGTATTTGACAAGCTTAAACCATTGTTTGGTTTATGGGTAAACTTTTCAATGGGTTGCTTTTGCACTTAAATTAATAAATTTATAAATCCTTACATTTACAGTATATAGTGCTTTTTTGGATTCTCAGCTCAAAGTGCTTTACAGGTAATGGGGACTCCTCTCCACCACCACCAATGTGTAGCACTGACTTGGATGATGTGACAGAAGCCAAAGTGTGCCAGAACACTCACCACACATCACCCATCAGTGAGGAGGAGAACAGAGTGATGAAGCCAATTCATACATGGAGCTTTTTTACGAGGCCATGATTAATAAAGGTCAGGGGGAACTTTGGCCAGGACACTGGGATTAAGGCCCCTACTCTTTTTGAGAAAAACTAAGATCAAAAAGGTGCACTTCCAGTTTATTAACTTTCTTGGACAAGCAAAGGGTTTTGGTTTTGCTAAAAAGTAGGATAAGCAACATAACTAGTGAATTGGGACTCTGTGTTTATTTTTAAATGGCTTTTTTCTTCTATTAGAGTGAAATATGATTAGTATAAAGCAACAGGTAATCTGGAAATATTGTATATTAAAAATATAAGAAGGGTAGTACATAGTGACTTGAAAAAATACTCCCTTCTTATGGTGTCCTATTTTGTGAAATTACAAAATAATGCATACACATTTGTAAAACTTAATATTTTATTCAAAACCTTAATGTTCAAATTGAAGTATTCTAAGGGTAAGATAAATTACAGTGAACATCAATAAGTAGTAAAGAGAACTGTATAAACTGCACTAATTACATCACCCCAGTTTAAAAGTTTTTTTCCCTGAACCCTCTGTTTTCTATTTAAAAATCAGTTCTCATTTCAAATTATTTTTTCCCTGAATACCTACCACCTGCACCTTAAGAAGCCTTCTCAAGCTTCATTTAAAGCTCTAAACACACAATGTGCCCTATTTGTATCCATTACTGTTGTTGCGTATTCAAAGAAATCTAAGAGGTTGGTTAGACAAGACCTATCTTTTCCAAATTTATATTGACTATTTTGCATCAATCTTAACAAACGTCCCAGCCCCTGCTGGTGAGAAGCAGAAGTATAACATAATTCTGCCATGCCATAACCATGCTGAATGAGTGATGCATACTGTATGTTGATCTTTTTTCAAATGTTTTTAGACCAAAAATGTCAAATTGTGTCTTGTTTAATCACAAACCATTTTACCACATTTGCAGTATCAGTTGGCACACTGGTGCAATGGTTAGCATTGCATTTATTATTTGCGCAATTCTTTTAAGCCTGATTTACTTGATGACAGATTTGTGTTTTTCTGTCTTTTTTGATAGATGGAAGTTATTTTTCTCCCTATCTATCTGTTTTTAGAAGTATCAAAATCTATCATTATTTGTATTGCAAACAATTTCCTTTTGTCATACTGAACACATCTATACAGTAATAGATAATATTTTGTGTTGGGTTTAAAAACCACTATCAGATTAGTTGGTAGGGGCTTAAAGAAATTCAGAGCTCACGGGTTAAAGTTCATTTCCTAAAGAAGATCCATTATTTCTGTAATCCATTAATCCTCAGATAGGAAGTGTATAAAACGCTTTAGTTAGAGTAAATATAAGGTCAAATGATTTATGCATATGGACGATGAGACTGTGACAATTTTCTCTGGATTATTTTTTTTATTTCACATCTGTTCTATCTGATCTTCTCTACTAATTTAATACTTTTTGCCTTGTTCTGCAGTCAAAACAGCCTTTTCAACTTTATTTTTCCTACTGTAGTTCCTTCAAAGCTCCAAAAAGCTCTTTTGTACAATTTTCAAATTAAGAGTATTTCCATTTCAGTACATTTTATTATTTTGCATTAAGGAATATATACTTTACTTTACTTTAAATCAACCCCTTTGATATTTATCAACTTGTAAATGCATTTCCATATAACTTACACAAGGGACGGGAAGAGGATAAAGGAATGTGCTCCATGTTGGCCAGATGGTAGGCCCCTTGGACAGGAGCCCAAGACACAGCAATGTCTTTCACAGATTGCTAAGAAATCTTCTCTGACAGAGGGTGGCTGGCAGAGGAGCAGCAGATGGAAATGGTGTCCTAGAGTCATCACAACAGTTTACTTAGAGAACCATAAGTGATTTTTGGATTATCTCCAGGACATGGATGTTTTTGGACTTATCCACATTGAAATATAAATGTAACAATGTTTTTCAGGTCATGTAGAGTCTTCCTCCAGGTGTGACTGGCAAACATGTTCTGAGTTTAAAAAATACTTAATAATAAGCACAAGGACTGACCTAAAAAGAATCCTTAAAGCTAATGTATTAAGAGGGATAATCAATACAGGAATAAATGAAACACTACAAGGGAAGGATGGAGACAAATATAAAATATGGGGATGTTTTTTTCTGGGACACAGGATAGAAGGGATAGTGGTATAGGGCTCTATGTAAAATATATTTAAATTATTTTCAAACTAGAAAACTGAAACGAGTGTACTGATACTTTAATATTTACGTGGGAGAAATTCTGTTTTTGGGGGGGTGGGGGCTTGTGGTGCATAAGACAGACGTTCTTTTTTTGGGTGTATTTTGATGCTTGTATGGTCTCTCTATCAATCACTCTGGACACTTACCCAAACCATGAAAATCTCTTTTTCTGCAATATCTTGCTTATTGGCATCTGGCATGTTCTTATGTCTACAATAGTGATCTTTGATTCAGTGGATATGTCAGAGACATCCTGAGTCAACGTCTTGCAGTTTTTAGCCATAGGCATTGTAATAAGCCAGGTCTCTGTGGCTGTAAAGGAGTTAACAAAACTATGTTCTAATAGATTCAGATTTTGATTTTGTCTTAATGGTGAAATACTTGTTTGCCTAGATTTTTGTCATCAACGTTTTACCTGCTGCTGATTCCCCAATTGTTACTTTGATATTCTTCTCAATTTAATTTATTTTCATGATGCTGCCCAGATAAGCAAATGTTTCCTATACAGTACTTCTTAGATTGTCGATTTTATTTTGGTTCAGATTAATTTTTGCCTGAGAACCAACTGTCTTAGACACTGTTACTTTTGTCTCCTTTGGAGAATTTATTAGTCCTATTGTCTTTAATATTATTATGGATGAATTATGGATTTTTTATTTGTGTATATTAATTTCACTTTTACCTAAAAAAGCTACATTATCAGCAAATGCCTGGACCCACTATTGTCTTCATTGACTATTGACTTCATTGAGTCTGTGCCACATGGAGCTTGTTGTGGTCTTTCTAATTATCCAGTCCATAGCTAACCTGAATAAGAGTGTGATCAGAATACTTCCATGTTTTATTCCCATCAACTTGTTCCTTATCCCATGCACTGTTGTGTAGTTCCAGTACTGTAGGTAGAATTTATTATCATGTTAACTTACCTTGAGAAGTTTACTGTATATTTTATAGGTTCCAGAAAACATAGTGTAAACATGTGAACTTCAAATATAAATATCCAATAGATTTTTTAACACTCCACAGATTTATTCACTATATAATAGTTCAGAGGTGGCATGGTGGTGCAGTGGGTAGCATTCCTACTTTGCAGCGCTGGGGCCCTTGTTTCCCTGAGCTTCAATCTTTATGGAGTCTGTACTGTATGTTATCCCTGTGATCTTGTTTGTTCACATGGGCTTCCACCAGCTGCTCTGGTTTCCTTCCATAGTAAAAAAACATACTTGTAGATTAATTTGCTTCTGGAAAAATATGGCCCTGGTGTAAATGTGTGTGGTTGAGTCTGTACGTGCCTTGCGATGGACTGGTGTCCCATCTAGGGTGTATCCTGCCTTGAGCCTCTAGCTTTCAAGGATAGGCTTCAGCTTCCCTATGACCCTGTGCTGAATGAAGTGGTTTGAAAATGGATTATGGATGGATGAATGGATCACAGTTCAAGTAGTAATTTTAGTCTGCTTTACTCATCAAAGTTCTATTACATATGTTTAATAAATATACTGTATATTAAACTTCAGTGGTGGATTTGCATATTCTCTTTCTATTTCATGCCATAGAAACCAGGAAAGGCTCAGTCTTGTTGAACAACATGCCTTTCTAAAAAAAGTTAACATATTTTGAAACTAAGCTTAACAGACCTTTCGTTATAGTGAGTACAGCAAGTCACGGTACTTTTGAAATCATCTTACCATATGCAGCAAAAAAACACCAAAAGTGATAAGCGGAGTAGAATGGTATAAGATGCAGAGTTAAAATTACTTATCTGGAGAAATATTTAATACATTTTACATTTTTTAAGGTACATCTGCTCAATGGATATTTATCCAGAAGTCCGTAGACCTTCACACATGTTTTCTGGCAAAAACATTTGTCTTGTGATTTACTTCTGTGGTTTCTGGCATAGAGGTAGAACATCCTGAATGTCACCTGTCCATACAAAATCCTTTATTGCATGTTTGCACAGCAATTCAAATTTTATTTCCATTCTGAGTTCCATTCTACATTAGAGTACAGTTTTACAGCATCATATACAGTACATTTGAAATTTTATGAATCACCCTATAAATATCCACTAAATATTATGAGACAAAATATCTAAAAAATGAGAGGTAGCGGGAATGATCCTTTCAGATGAAAACCTCAATATTAATTCAAGGAATTACTATTATTTATCTTTTAAAATTGTGCTTTGGCTTCCAATAAAACTTACTCTGTATACCCAAAATGTATGTCAATTAAAACAATTACAATTATCCATCAATCATCTTAAAGCCTCTTCTAGTGGGGTTCACAATGGCCCAGAGCTTATCCAAGAAGCACAGTGTATAAAGCAGGAATCAATTTCAATTAATCAGTTTTATTTCCTTATAGGTCCTTTCAATCCATAGCATATTCAAGGCACTTTACAGAAATTCTACATGTAGAACAAGAAGTCCTGTAAACAGAAAAAAGAGTAATTATATTTAAAAAAATATTTTAAAATGTGAAATATAAAGAAAGAAATAGGTTAAGAACTAAAGGTCTTTGGAAACAAGTAGGATTTGAGGCAAATCTTTTAACCAAAATCAGCAGGACATTTGTTTTTTACTGTACAGTACATGGTCAGGCAAAGCATTCCAAAGACAAAGGTCTACTGCTGAAAAGGCATGGTCCCCCTAAATAACAATAATCTTTACAATTATATAGCACTTTTCTGGCAACTTAACTCAAAATGCTTTACAGGTATTGGGGGCTCCCCTTCACCACCACCAATGTGTAGCACCTACCTGGATGATGCGACAGAAGCCAAAGTGTTCACAGTACACTCCCCACACGCCATCTATCAGTGTGAAGGAGAACAGAGAAATAAAGTTAATCATAGATGGGGATTATTTATGATTAGTAAAAGCCAGGGAGAGATGTGACCAGGACACTGGGGAAACACCTCTACCCTTTTCAATAAATGCACTGGAATGTTTAATGGAGACTCAAGATCTCAATTTGTCCCTGTCACTAAACTGGGGCATTATGACCCACACAGACTGCAGGGTGAACGCTTCCTACTGGTCCCACTAACACCTCTTCTAGTAGCAACCTTAGCTTTCCCCGGAAATCTCCCACCCAGGTACTGGCCATACTTACACCTGATTAGCTTCAGTGTGTTGCCATTTGTGAGTTGCAGGGTGATATAGCTGTTATCATATCATGTGAAGTACTTGGTGCCTAGAGCCAGCTATGCACCACAGTTCTGGACATCCTGAAGTAATTACTTCAATGATCCAGCTAGCAATTTATTACAGTGACAAGCCTTGAGGTGACAAAAGCATGCACTATTTTTTTACATCCGTAAGAGAAAGAATTTATCTTGAACAGGTTAAGTTTTACAAATGGAAGACAGATGTACTGCAGACTTTGTGGTCATGTTGCCTAAGTCACCCATAATAATTCAACAGAATTTGAGGGAACAATTTCTGTATCATCAAAAGCACATTTTAGACAGTCAAATTTAAAGAATTGAGGGAGATAGTCAATTAAAATCATCTCAGAACAAGTTCTCGGGCTCTCCCCCTGTATGGGATGCCACTCCATTAAGGGGCCATGAAGAAAGAAACAATTTAGATTAGCAGATCAAGACAGTGTGTCTTGGTGAGGTCAGAGAAAACACTATCACCGTAACTTTTACATAGACAGCCAAGGCTGGTATCAAACCCAGCACCCTAGAGCTCTTAGGCAGCAGTGCTAATAGTTCTGCCACTTAACTATTCCCTTAGAAGTTTGTGATATGTCCCATAACAAATACAGACTATAACAAATATTATTGAACCAAAGGTTTGTGAATTAGGATTTGTGAGAAGAATCTGCTTGCATATGAATGATGCTTGTATTCGTTTGGTGTGTTGTTATTGATAAATCTTCAAATATGCAACAGCTTGGGAAAAATGAGTAAAATAATTTCTCCAATGCTCTTTTAATAATTTGGAGTGATTCAGAGAATTTAGTTGCTATAAAATACAGTTCCAGGCAGTTAGAGTATAATAGCAGATGAATCTGAGGTCTAGTAATGGCATTCATTAGATGATGTAATGTTCAATTTTCTCAAAGACAGAAGAGAAAGGCAAAATAAATAAAAAATAACATTTATGCTAACTTCTCATTCTCATTTAATGTACTTCAGCATAAACATATTGGATAGTCGTCTTGGGAGTAAACTGTGCTGTCAGAATACAGGATATGAACTGTCAGTACAGTAAGCACTTTTCACAACATTGTTTCAATGCTAATGTATGTGCCATGTGTTAAAATGATCATGCTCAGAGCTACAAGCTTTTAAAGGACTCCTGTTTCAGTTCAGGGGCTACATTAAGTTACAGAACTATGTGGTTGCAGACCATTAATGCCAGGAAAGAAAATCAATTTAAAAGTCAATGACCTCAAATCTGAGGCTGTCCATCACTGATAGAATGTATAGGTTATGGTTTATCCTCCCAGGCCTAACTGGAAAACAAATCAATCAATTGTCACAACATCAGAAAACAATGTTTTCCACAAACCTTTCTCTTGCATGTCTTATCTGATTTTGAATGGCTTTAGAAAATGTATTTGCACTTGCAAAAATATATTGCCTACGCTTTATTGTCAGGGTAGAATGGACATTATTCCCTTCATATGTTAATCACATATAGTACTTTTCAGTATGTAAAAAGAAATTACAGAGCCATGTGCAATTTCCCCTATAATATGTTTATAGAATTTTAAAGTCATAACTACGTTTTTTCCAAAAAGTGCAATTTTATAGTGCCACAAAACTTTAAAGTAACCAAATGATCTGCATGATTTGAGATTTGTTACCCTTATATGGATGTGACATACAAACAAACAAAATTATGTTAATTAAGTTTATTCCTTAAAATGGTACAACCGTAACAAACTATAATAGTCTAAATAAATTATGCAAGGCAGTTTAATATGAGTGATATTTAGAGGAAAGTACTGCTTTATACAGTATGAGTGATACTTAGAGGAAGTTATGAGTACTATATTTTCAGAAATTGAAACTGGAAGTATTAGACCCAAAAACAGCAAGTTACCATATATTAGCTTGTCAAAGTGATTTCTCAGAATTACTGCAATACTTTATTTGTTTCAGTGGGAACACTTTCATTGAACTACTTCAGCCTACTTCTGCTGTGACCCACTATGCCTTCCTCTAAATCTTTTTCTAGATCTCTTTGTCATTCATTCTCCTCCTCCCTGGGCCACTTGCCCCCTTCTCTTACTAAACCAGCCTCTTCACAGCGATCTGTTCCAAGACCAGGCTCTCTAACTACCTCCTTTTTCTTTTCAGATGTCGTCGTCACAATATCATTCCTGAAGGATTTCACCTAAATTTTAACACTTTTTCTTTTGAGTCCGGTAGCAGTCAGAGACTTCTACAACAGTGTTTGCGGAAACTAATGCTTTCTACCATTTCTTCCCAGTTCCTCACTTCAGACCAGGATAGAAAACTCAATCTTCTTCTACAGACTAAAACCATCAACAGCCCTACTGCTGTACCTCCACTAATCCTAACCTTGTGGTTACAATACACTCTCACCTTTCCCTTTCACAGGATGAGTGATCTCTTCTTAGCAAAGGCCTCAGTTTTGTTCCAGTCCCCAAGAAGCTGGACATCCCGCAAACCCAAGTTGACCTCAACCACTTTTACCGCAGGATTCGGTTCAAAGCTCATTTTGTTGATGACGACTCCTCACCGGTAGCAGACAACAACCCGGTACTGATGCCATTAACAATATCAATCCTTAATAGAGCTGTTGGACTCCCCTTTCGAGCCATTTTCCACCAGTTGATTACTTTATTAACCAATACAACATTCAAGTTCCCAAGACCCTTTCCACACCCAGGAAACACAGGTCTAACCTCACCCAAGGAGAAATTCAGGCACTCCAATCTCTCCGCAACAGGAATGATATTGTCATCAAACCAGCAGACAAAGGAGGAGCTGTTGTGGTGTCCTACCACTGACTACCAGAAGGAAGTCGTATCCACTATCTTTTCTTATCAGCAACCAGGAGCTCCCCTAGGAGCTCCGCATCGTCATACATCCCTAGGTCACCCCCATCCAAATTCTGCCTCCTTCCCAAAATCCACAAACCCGGCACCCCTGGACACCCCAATGTCTCAGCATGCAATTGTCCAACCACACTCATCTATGCTTTTCTTGACAGCCTTATGAGACCACTGATTGAAATGCTTCCCTCATATATCAAGGATACTAACCATGCCCTCCAACTTTTGAATGATTTCCAAATTCAGGGTCCAGAATGCTACATTTTTACCATGGATATCACGTCTCTCTATACAGTCATTCTCCATAATGACAGTCTTACAGCCCTCAGACACATGCTAGACAATATTTGTTTTTGGCTGGGTAAAATAATTCTTCTTTGCTTCCAATATTGGTGTAGTGGCAATGCTTATTAATAAGTCAGAATTAAGTATTACTGTGCTTTCCTAAATGAGGCCCCATCTCTCTTTCTCATCTGTGCCGCAGAGATAACACAGAGCAGCCACGGAGAAGCTATTTATGCAGTTTTGATTTGAAGTGTTTTCTCTCAGATAAGGAACAGGTCCCAAATGGGGATGTGCCCAGCCATGCCTGGTTATCATGATCAATGGCAGTTCCTGGCATCTATCCATCTGTGAGATTCTTGGGAACATCTGGATTGCGTGCATGGTAACCCCACGTAGGTCTGAAATGCCTGCTAAATGTTTGACCAATCACCACCTGTCTTGGTCCTGGTTTAAAAGGCACTGCACAGCTCAGAAACTTTGCTTCTCCAGCCAATTTTCACACCCTCAGAGACAATCACGTGATGGCCGGTGTTGTCTGTATAGGGACTGGAACCTTGTGTTTGCCCGGGGAATGCCCGTACGTAAATCGCTAGCCAATGCCAACCTGGATGCTTCGCTTGATCACTGGAGAATACGTTTGAACTCTTGTCAACAACCCAAATAAGTTTTTATTCAGCAGCAGTGCTACACTGGAAGCAAACCGAGTTTCTTCCCACTAAAGAGCGACTTGCTCAGACCCGCAGTCACCCTCTGTGCATAGAGTCTTTCTACTAGTCAGCCGGACTATTAGTAGGTCCCAGAGAGAGACACTGTTGGGCACGTCACCACACTAGCTTTGTCCCTAACCTCTGCGCAATACATTGATGACTGTGTTGGTGCTGCTAGATGCTCTATTGACCAACTAGAGCACTTCCTGCATCAATTCACTAACTCTCACCCATCCCCCAAATATACAGTTAACATATCTTACACCACTCTTCCGTTTCTAGACATGCAGTATATTTATCTATTAACCATCCCTGACTCTCTACCGTGGTCTCCTACAAACCCACAGTTTCACACAGCTATCTCCTGTACAGATCTTTTCACACCACTCGCACCAAAAACTCTTTCTTTTTTACAGTTCCTCAGGCTACATCAACTCTGCAGTGACGACATGGATTTCCAGAGCCAAGCACTCAAAATGCATTATTTTTTCATCAGCAGAGGATACCCCACCCAGGTTATCGATAGGGCCCTCATCAGGGCCAAAAACAGCCCTCGGATCATCCAGTCGATCAGGAACTCCTGGTTTCACAACTGCATTCTCTTGGTGCTTCCCTACCACCCTAACACACTTTCTATTCCCAGGACCATCATTAATAACTACTCTATTTTACAGGACGATCCCTCCATCGGTACCCTTTTTTCCAACCGCCCAATCATTTCTTATCACCAACCACCCAATCTATGTAAAGTTCTTGTTCACAGCTCCCTCAACCGCACTCGGCATTCATCCCCACCCGGCACCTTCCCCTGCAACAGAACACACTGCATCACCTGCAAATACATATCTAACGAGTCACAAACTGACTTAATACTGGGTGGGTTCAACTTTTTAATTTCTACTGCACACTATCCAATACAATCAATCCAATGAATCTATGAAAGCTTCTGTGTCTCTGATGGCATAAATGATCTAGTATATGTTCATTCTATTCTATTATTTATCCTTAAATCTTTCCTGAAGTATGTGTCCTTATATTTATATTATATTCCCCATCTGGGTTAAAATGTAATAACTACTCCATTATTCTAACACCTCCGTGAACCCCACTAACTCCTCTTCCAGCAGCAACCTTAGTTTTTCCCAGGAGGTCTTCCCTATAGGTACTGGCCAGGCGCACACCTGCTTAGCTTCAGTGGGTTGCTAGTTGCTGGTTACTGTATAGAGCAAATGATTTTGTAAGGCAAGACAGTTTTACAAAATGCACTAATTACTTCTGTTCATACGTACTGCATTTTATAATACATCTGCAATCCTTTTAAAAAATACATGATTAATTGATAATTTTTTAATGTGGAACTAACCCATAAAGTCAATGAGAGAATTGTATAATTTGTAAAAAAGATATGTAATGGAAATAACAGATATTGAAAGGTGAGGTCAATATTTTATATCTTTAAAAACCTAACAGTGCAAAAAGACTACCTCCTTGAAACTGAGTGAAATGAACCACTCATATGATTGCAGATATGTTTAGCTAAAGTTTTGGAGCATACGATATTGAAAATCCGAGAAACTAAACTTACAAAAAGCAAATACGCTGTACAATTCAGCACATATCCCTGTCTTTTTTAATCTTGTTGTATCCAGTATGTGTGTAGTATATTAAAGGTATTTCACACACAAAAAAACATTCTTTCTAAATTTGCAGTTTCAAAACACAAAATATCTATGCTTTTAAATCACTCTTAATTTCTCTGTAATTTGTTCCATTGCTTATGCAACAAAATGAAGAAACTGAAGGCACTCAATATTATTGTTGGATGTGGATGGTTGCAACACTTTCACAGATCCTGATTAGGATTACCCAATGTCAAGATAGTTTAACACAACAGAGGATTGTAAGGGTCTGTGAAATCAATCCTTTAAGGTATATAAGATAATGTGCATTTGGGACTGGTCATTTTAAATTCTTAACATTATTTTTAGGATAAAGACTTCTTAAAAAAACTATCACATTGTCTCCAGATTTAATTCATTATTTAGGCAAATTCTGTAATTGTGAAGTCATATTATATCATGTTTATATCATTCATATTTGACTAGCAACCCATTTGGAATGTCTTTTGGGAAAAGAATTCTCATCGCTGAATGAGAACAAAACATTTAGGGAGTGTTTCATATCTTTATATAAAGATCATTTGCATCCCTTGGGTACTTCCTGAAAATAATTCAGAAACTACTACACAGAAGATTTGTAAACCAAAACATTAACTGAGACAGCAAATTACTTATAAAGTAATATACTGAACAAGGTCCTGTAGCGGCGAGGCTTATTAATAAGGCAGAATTAAGTGTTTCTGAGCTTTCCCAAGTTAGGCCTCATTTCTCTGTTCATCTCTGTGGTGCAGCCACAGAGAAACTATTCATGCAGGCTGATTTAGGGTTCCTTTGATAAGGACAGCTCCCAAAGGGGGATGCACTTAGCTAAGCCTGGCTATCATGATCAATGGTCATCCATTGGCGCCTATCTGTCTAGGGAGTGCCAGATGGACATCTGGACTGCATTCCTAAGTGTCAGGAGTAAGTGACTCATATCTCACCTTGATCAACCAATCAGGGACTGGTAGGGCCGAGTAACCCACGTGGGACTCTGATGCCCATGGAACTTTCAGCCAATGAATGAGCTGAAGTTCCTCCAGGTAAAAACAGGCAACACAGAGAGCCTGAGAGATTCAGTAAGATTCAGAAGTAAGATTCAGTAAGATTCAGTGGAATTCTGTGGACTTTTCTAAAGGGAATTCAAAGGAGAATTCCAGGGCAGGACGGCCCAGGAGCAGAAGGCTCCCAAGGGCAGGACATTCTCGCAGCGTGCCTCCTGACCATCCTGAGACCCAGCCCAGACAACCACGGAACGGCCAGTGTGTCCGAGTGCCAGAACTTTCCTTTGTTCTAAGAGTCTAGAGTGGAGGTTGCCAGAGAGTAACCAGCAGCAGGCCTTGTGAACAGGTCGGAACTGTGGACAGCTGAATCACTATTCAGAACTAGCTCTTCATCAGGAACGAACCGGTCCTCTTCCCGACTTGCTGGGACCCACAGTTATCTTTTCTCCTGTGCACAAACTTTGCTAGTTAAAGCCAACACTAACTAGCCGGTCAGTGAACATCAGCAGCGCACCGTCGCAAGCCGCACAGGACAGCCTGGCACACAGCCAGAGAGCGCGGATTGGACAGCAACAGCCTGTTTGTGCCCGCAGGAGATCTGAATCCCCAGAGATTGGATGAGTATTCAACTTCAATGCATTACAGCTCGAGAATTCAATTGTTATCCCAACCAGTTGATATCAATTTAATTCCTAAGAGTTATGTACTTGTTTCGAGTATCTAATATAGAAGTTATAACCAAGTTCATTTACGAAACGGTCTAAATGAATGATATACTGATCAGAGAAACACCAAGGGGTGCGGAACCAGGGAACTATTTACATGGAAAACGGGCGATCTCCCCAGACTGTCTGCCCGTTTCACTGTTACCTGGATACCTCTTTATTTAGAACTCACTAACTGATTTTTAGTTTAGAAGGATTCAAGTAGGGTTTTAGATGAAAGGCAGCGACCTTAATCTCTGACCAAGGGAAACGTTTCATTTTTTCAAGGAAATGTTTGTTAAAAAATAGTCATAGTTCCATGGGATTCAATCACAGACCATGTGACATGGGAGTCAGGAAACTAACACACAGCGCCACCGGATTTAATAACGCTATAAAAACGCTATAAAATAATGTGACTAGGCACAGAACAAGTTTACAGCACAGTACAATAATAAATGCTGACCATGACTTTAGAAGCATAAATTGCCTTACACTCAATTTAAACACAAGCTGTTTTTAGCCCTCTAAGCTGGTTCATACAAAAAATGTAGAGATCCAGGCTCAGAACACACAGCTTCATTAGCGAATACATATGCAGGACAACTAGAGAAGACGTTTTACAGAGGATGGATTTTTAGAAACATCCCATCAGTGACATCACTGAAGTCAACTCCTAGGTACTGTAACTGTCGTGTGGATAGTTTCACAAGAATCAGACAAAGGTTTAAGCATCGCTTGTTCTAGATGAAACTGCAAAAAAAAAAAACAACAACCCATAATGTACTTCTTTGCGGCTCTGTTTGCCCAAATCATATATTCACAACGTGAAATCTAAAAAATAATATTACGTAACCAAAATCCGCAATATGGAAACAGAACCTGTGTAATTGTTGATAGATGATGTACTCGTAACATTTTTACAAGACGAACTACAACATTTAAAAAATGACTTGTATGTACTTGATATCGCTAATCAATCCACGGTGACATTGTTAAAAGCAGAGTCCCAGCACAAAACGAAACTAAAACGCATACCGTTTCGCGCTTCTTATTAGTTGCTCAAAAGTAATTTGACCGTATGAAATGCATAATATAAACCTAGAAACATATACGTGAGCAGTATTTACGCACTGTAGTATCGGTGTTAAGACATACCTCTCAAATACTGTAAATCAAGTTAAAAATATCTCAAGACCGATTCTGGTCATAATGAAACCATGTTTCGTGTATGTTTTCTTTAAAGTACCGAGACCAGCCATATACTGTATGTTTATGTTCCAAAATTAATATCGTTTATGGCCTTCACACGCGTTGCAGTATGCTCCTATTCTTTTTATGCTCAGCTACTAAGATTTCCCTTCAGTGGTAAAATTAGATATGAATATTCAATACTTAAACGGGCACAGTTAAGACATTAAATATACATATACATACTGTATACAGTACAGTTTTCATACGGTAATTTGTTTATGTTCCTAAATCAATCTCTTTTATGAGCATGTGAAAGGCATGGTGAATCGATTCTCAAAAATTACTGTACTTTGCATGATTGGAAACAAATGCGTGATTGCGAAATGCTGTGGTGTTACTTTTACCAAGTCGGTCAATGAAAAAAAGAATGTTGACCAGGGCAATACTTTGAGTTTACGCTTACAGCTTGTCCAAGGTCATTCATTATTAATACTATTAGTAATATCTTCGTTAAAGACTTTGATGGCCACAGCTCAAACATGAGAGGTTGAGCTTTATTAGCTCCACCTTGCGGAAATTCCGGATACTATTATTTTGCTTGTCGTATTATAGGAGAATTTACGGTAACTCGCGGTATTTACCGGTAGCTTGCGGTACACTGCGTACAGCGTACCGCAAAATAATGCGGTATCGCCCGCGCATTTTGAATGGCTGCATCTGTACAGTATGTTCAATAAAATGTAAATGCACATGCTATGAAAACCATTTTCCTGATGATTTCCTTTGGGAATTTATTACAATTTTAAGGTTTTGATTCTGGTGTATGGTATACAGAATCTTAAACACAACAGTACATAAGCACAAAGCAAATAAAATTAGATCCTGTAACAGTGGAATCAGGTTTCCCTGTAACACATCTGCATTCATGATACAAATATTAGCCTTTGGAAAGGTCAAGAGATATGGCTTTGTTTGTGCTTTTCTCATTTTATATGTTTTATTTTGTCTTGCATCACATCCACATACTATATACTGTAATTCAACATGTACTGTGTTTCTGGAACTACATAAAGCACTGTTCTCTTATAGGGCTCATCAACACATACATTTTGAGGAGTAAATCAAAGAACTGCAGCCCATTACTGGCATGGAGACTGAGGGAATCCCAGGAAGTCTTACACAGGAACAGCCAAGGATAACATACTGTAAATAGGGTAAATGCTGTCTTTGCCTAGTGGTTAGCTAGTTAACAGTATTTTTGTACTGGATGCAATATTGTGAATTTCCAGTCTCTATACTGTGAATACTGCTCAAGGTTTTAACACTACTTCATTACACAACAATTTCATTAAACAATCTTCAAGAAATAAATATTGTACTTTGTTAAAAAAGCCCCTGGATGACATTATTTACTTGGATAATGAGAATCACAAATATCAATGCGTTGTATGACATTAATAAGCAGTTTTACATTAACCATACACCATTTTTACTTGGCTTGGTATATAGCACATAGTCTCAAGACCTGTTGACTGGCAGCTGATTCATGATTCAATATTCTTAGTTGAAACAGGTACTTATCATATTAAGTCACATTTACCACATTTTATTTAAGTGTGTATAATAAATACTATATGTCAAAATAATCAAAACCAATAAATTTAATCAGGTAAAATAAAAATGTCTGTCTCTCAATTAAATCAATTTTGGAAGAATGTTTAATATTAGTTACATTTTTATGATGCATGGAGCATTTCTTCAATTTCTAATACATGAATTATTTACATACAATCAACTGTTTCAAAATTGTGTGTTTTATATATTTTTATTTTTCAAATTAAGACTGAAGTTAAACAGTTATCTCTGAGGTTTGCTGCCTTTGTATTCCCAACTGAACTGCTGAAGTGTAATCTGGTGAAAAATCTTCAGCATCTGAATAAAACCTGCTCAGAGTATAACATCTGGGTTATAGGATGGTCACACATCTGTAGCATAGATATTTCTTTTTGTGGCTAAATAATTATTGTTTTTTTTACAGACTTCCTGTGTAGAATTTACAATCCAAATGTGAAAACATCACATGAATCATTTCTTCATTTCCTCCACCTTTCTTTTAGTTGTTGAGATGAAGACTGAGGAAGTCATTATCCTCAATGCAAACCCAAAGAGATGAGTCATCATCATAATTTGTGCTTGAGTGGAAAACATGTCAAAGTCAGTGTGTTCTTCATTTGGCTTTATATATGCAACACTAAAGTTACAATGAAATATATTGTGTCATATAGCCACAGTATGCTTCCCATGGCAATTCAAACAATATTAAGTAATGCAAATTTATTTTTCTGATTCTTAACTTTCAAATTCATTTTGTTGTTGGTGATGTGCTCTTGTTATTGCAATTTGTTTTGAAGTGCAATACTGTGGGGCTTTTAAATGATCCCAGTATCTTGACTGTGATTACAATTGCTATCGCATACTCATCTTCACACAAAATAAAACCATTAAAGTTTGTCAATATTGACAGCATTTCTGACTTCATAAATTGAAATACATTGCAGATGGCAATTGATTCTTTAAGATTTGTCAATTAAAAATAATGTTACTTACCATTCAACTATCAATCCATACATTTTCTAAATCTCTTATCTAGTACAGGTTAGTGTGGGGAGCTAGAAACTAACCTGGCAAGCAACAGGAAACACCGTGGATGGGACACCAGTCCACAGACACTGTGAGTGTCAATAATAATACTTATTATTGATTTGAAATAATAGATGAGGTAGCTTAAAATATTATTAATTTTAGATTCAAGTATACTATCGGAAGAAAACTGTAGAGGTATGTATGTCTTTATAAAATAAAGATGAAGTGATTTTAACTGTTAAAAGTCCATTTTTTTAACAATAATTCAAGGCTTTGTGTAGACCTTACTCATAATTAGCAAGTATGGCACAGATGTGCAGAATGATACTTTAATAGTTGTATAAGTCAAATCAAGCCAATGAAAGCTCAAAGCCTGATGTTCTAGGCAGGAGAGTCTAGTTGATACAGAACACCACTTTTAGTGATTGACAGCAAATTGACTGCATTGTGTTACAGTAATGAAATCCAGGGTGCTCATTTTGTGTCCTTCCTGCAGGCTTATCCTGATGTGATTACATTATAACAGGATAATGTGTTTCCTCTTGTTTGTCATGCAAAAACAGCTTTCTTGTGAAATGAAAATGAGACATTTATGCATTTGATTCTGTGGGGGCACAACTAAGCAAACTTGTGCAGAACTGAATAATTGTGGGGTGAACTGGGACAATGAGGCGTTTACTGTAGGGACAAATTTGCAATGTCTGCGTCATGATAATACACAATCCCATTTTTAAAGGAAAAGAAATTCCCAATTT
Organism: Lepisosteus platostomus; assembly: GCF_059453375.1. Taxonomy (NCBI): domain Eukaryota; kingdom Metazoa; phylum Chordata; class Actinopteri; order Semionotiformes; family Lepisosteidae; genus Lepisosteus; species Lepisosteus platostomus. The sequence continues at coordinate 40,638,128 of NC_142613.1, forward strand.
AGCCAATTTAAAACAAAGTATTAAAAAAAATAAAAGATGTGATGGAAGGGAATGGGGGGGATATAGTATACCCTAGCATTCTCCCAGAAATATCCTGTTATCCTTTCATTACATTTCAGTAGGATTACACTGATACTCCAGGATACATTTCTCACTATAGTGTCAATTAAATCCTGGTACTGTGCTTTATTAGATACCTTCAATCACATATATGATACTGTACATGAAAATTCGTCATCAAAGTCTTTTCTCCCTCTTGTCTCTGTATGAACTGTTGTACAGCAACATGACTTTACCTATCATATTTTTCTGGTTAGTTTTGGAATTTTATTAATGTATTAAAATCTTTATTAATGTGCAGTACTTTGTACTGTTTTATGATGATCTTCCAGATTTTACTCTTTAATCTCTTCCAGATTTTACCCAATAGTGTAGAATTTTTATAAACCATTTAAATGATTAATCTGCCAGCATTTCCAGATGTTTCATTCAAAGCTTTGGGTGAGGCTGTACCCATTTCCTATATTTAAGACAAATGTTCAATCTTGAAATTAGCACATATTTCTATGGCATTTGTTTTACTATTGTGCACTTTATATTAATTTAAATTGAAGCTGTATTCTAGTCAGGTCCACTGGAAAAGTAATTTGCCTGCTACTCACATAATTTCTCTGGATTATAAACAAATTCTATGACAATTTGTCGCTATTTGATAATTAATCAATTAAATGATTTGTTGTTTGTTAATGATTGCTTGATTATATCAACCTTGTTGTTAATAGGTAAATCATTCAGTGTTTCAAACTTGATTGACTCTCTGCAAGAATTTAATTTTGACATATTATGCTGCATTTCTTTATGTTACAGGTTAGTAAATAAGACAAATATTTCAATGTAATTATAAACAAAATGTATAGCACAGGAATATAAAATTGCAAATGATGAAAGGGCAAATTTAGTTATATATAATATTCTTATGTTTGTAAGATGTTATTATTTTTATTTTCAGGAATATGTGATCTCTTCTCCTCCAGCTTTCATTCTGAGAGGTGTCCTCTCATTTACAGTGCCAGCTCAATGAATCTATGTTAACAATCTGCCACTGCATACAGTATATACTGTAGCTTCCTCTGTTTGAACTGATTTATCAATGTATATGTCCCTGCACTTGCATATTCTAAAGGCTTCTTAGGAAAGATTGATAGATAAGGTCTAATGTACTAAACGGAACACCTACTAAACAATAACCAGCAAATGGAAAGCAATTGCCCAGATCTATAAACCCTGACACTGGTGTCCTCCACTAAATTGAATGGAAATGAAAAAGCAGGTTTAGGAGTGCCTGTCCATGAAAATATTCTGTTTTCTATAAAGAAGAGCTACTGACATACAGTAATCCTTATTGCAATATAACTATGTTAATGTTTTTCAGTCTTTTTATCAGCCCACAGCAAAGGCGTGCACATTTTCTATAAAAATGTGATTTGCTATATTTTCCTGTAATGACTTGAACATTTGTGGTGAGTTTCTTCAATTTTAATACACATGCCTTTTTGAAAGATTACTTCCACTAAACATAAATGAGTACAATAAACTGTGAAAAACTGAATTGTATATCTTTGTGGTTCTTCAGTACATTTATAATGCTAGTATGGTACTTCTAACAGAAGGCCAACATTCATTTTGTTTTTTCCAGGGAGAAAATGTGGCAGTTTTAAACTCCAGTAATGTACTTTGTTTTGTATTGCTCTGAAGTCTCCCTCTGAGACTGTACAATGCTGCAGTAAGATGACTCATTTTGCCATCGCAGCTTTGTTTGTTGTTCTGTTCTTTTATTATAATGAGTACAGCAGCTCTGCTTCAGAACAAAATGTTCTACTTAGAATAATAATTCAATTTACATTCTGAAAATAACCACCCTTTATGTTGGACTAGGATTTCCTGTACCTTCAACTCACTTAGCAACTGAACAGGTAAGTTGTACAAGCTTGACAATTTTCACAAGCTACCACTTCAGCATTATAAAAACACGTGAAACAAAGGTAAAAGTGAATTACTTTGACCTTTATAAACACGTATGAAAATTTCCCTGAAAAAATTTTTTGTCCTAATTTCCACTATTTCTTTTCCCTATAATGGTCTATAATTGATCCCTTGTCACAAATCCTGTCACGGGTGTCACCAAGGCTATATCCTGTGAATATGTGTACTGTACCACATGATGTATTTACTTTGTTTTCCCCAATATTATCCAAAAGGTCTTTTCTGTGGCAATATATATGCTAATTCCATATTTTGTGGAAGAAAAAATGTATCAGTGAATGAATGAATTTAGTGTAAAGATTTCAACAGTATACAGTAGCAGAACGGGAACTGCTCTTGTCCTATGAAAAGGAAAAGGAAAAAAAATGATATGATTATTTTATGTGATCATTATAACAATGTGTCTTCCTTTGCATCCATAAAACTAACTCCAGATTTGAAAAGAAATTAATTTTGTCTTAGTATGAATGCTAAAAGGAAAAAAACTTCTATGAGACTGGATGTCATTGCAAATCACATTTTGTAAATTATTCTCATTCAACCTTGTTTTGGCAATTTGACAACATTTTCTAATAAATAAGTTTGAACAATATTAAATATCGATGGCTGTTCATACTGTTTAATGGCTGGTTAAATATTTAGAAATCAGAAAAGTTGCACCTTTTATACTCAAGCACATAATACACTATCTACAAGGATTATCTGTTTCAAAGCACTCTAGAATTTGGAACATTTCTATAACACTCTCAAAGCTTCTGTGTGGTTAATAAAACAATAACTGCTGCTTGAATGGTGCATGATTTAAGCTTTATTTCATCCCTAGCTTAACCAGATGGCCTGCTGTCTTTCAGAATGTCCTCTGCACTGCAAAGAACACATCAGTGTACTGTATAATATTTTATCTGTTTTCCAATTGAAAACTTGGATACTCAACCAAATGTAACTGGAAATGGAATACTGGTGTGTATTTTTCTTTAAAGTACCAAGACTAGCTATATACTGTATGTTTATGTTCCAAAATTAATATCGTTTATGGCCTTCACACACGTTACAGTATGCTCCTATTTTTTTTTGCTCAGCTACTAAGATTTCCCTTCAGTGGTAAAATTCAATATCTACAACGGGCACAGTAAAGACGTTTACTGTAAGTCTTTCTACGACAGACCAACGGACCACGAGTACCCCTGTCGGTCAACCAATCACGAACCGCGGTACCCCGCTTCAACCAGCTTCTGAAATGACATAAAATATGCAATTATTGACTAGTTTTCATGCACTGCAAATACATCCTAAGGCATGGCAGATGCATTAGAAAATGTTTGGGTGTTGTTGCAGCACTAACCCTAACCCTACCTCGGACACTTTTGGAACAAATTTCCAATCCCTGCTTTAGAAAACTTTATTCAAACAAGTCCACAAAAGTCTCCCAATCGGTAAGAATCATGTCAAGTACCCGTTAACAGGTATTTTCAATGCATCTAGTGTGAATGGCTTTCAATTTTGTGGCATTGCTTTTTTTTCAACCAGCTTCTGAAATGACATAAAATATGCAATTATTGACTAGTTTTCATGTGAGCTTGACAATTACCTGTAAAATTTGGCTAAACTTATTTCCTTTAGTTTTAAACACAGAAAAGAAGAAAGTTTAGCATGTAGAAAGTGTGTATTCAGAATTTGGATTTTCTGTCACTTTCGACAGCTGCGGGGCTTAGCAAAAACGTCAAAATTGATCACAATTTGTTTTTCGAGGAAACAACAAAACAACACCTTTCCTGCACTGCAAATACATCCTAAAGCATGGCAGATGCATTAGAAAATGTCTGAGTGTTGTTGCAACACTAACCCTAACCCTACCTCGGACACTTTTGGAACAATTTTCCAAATCCCTGCTTTAGAAAACTGTGTTCAAAGAAGTCCACAAAAGTCTCCCAATCGGTCAGAATCATGTCAAGTACTGTAAACAGGTATTTTCAGTGCATCTAGTGTGAATGGCTTTCAATTCTGTGGCATTGCTTTTTTTTCAACCAGCTTCTGAAATGACATAAAATATGCAATTATTGACTAGTTTTCATGTGAGCATGACAATTACCTGTAAAATTTGGCTAAACTTATTTCCTTTAGTTTTAAACACAGAAATGAAGACAGTTTAGCATGTAGAAAGTGTGTTTTCAGAATTTTGATTTTTTGTCATTTTTGACAGCCGCGCGGCTTAGCAAATAAATCAAAATTGCTCACAAAAAGTATTGGTTGGCAGGAGTTTTGGGATCTGTATATTTTGTTCTTTGTTTTTGTAATTATAATAAAGTCTGAAGAGGTCCCATTCTATCAAATTGATCCAATATGTAAAAAAAAATGACTGAATTTTAGCACAAGTATTGACGCACATTGACAAATATTGTATATTGAGGTCTGTGTGAATTTGCAGCTAGTGCAGTTGTGATAATGGGAAATATACAGTATATGCTAAAGTGGTGTTCTTGGATTGTGTGTGTGGTGCATTATCAGCCTGGCCTTTCCCTTTCATGTGGAAAATGTTAAGTGTATAAGACAATTGGCAGGTCATAAGAACATAGGAAATGCTATGAATTAGAAGAGACCATTCAGCCCATCTTGCTCATGTGCTTGCTAGTAGGTTATTGATCCAAAGATCTTGACCATGCTTTTATTGAGGCATTTCAGGAAGTCTGTTTCAATCACATGACTGAGCAATTTGTTTCAGACCCTCATGGCCACTTAGTGTAAAGATATGTAGCTTCTTTCAGTTTACACTTGTGTCCTTTCTTTTACAACTGATCATGATGTAGTTCTCTGAGTTGACTTTTGGGATTTCAAATACTTGTATCAAATTCAATAATAATCTTCTTCAATCAGCATTATTCAGTTCCTTTAACATGTTTAAGACATAACCTTATATTGTTCTCCTGTAAAATTATTCCATAGAAGCAATGTCGTTTTTATGACATATTGACCAAAACTGTACATTCTAATGGGTTCTGAGTGTCCTTCAAGTACTTACTTTAACTTGACAATATATCTTAAGATTTTGTTGGCTTTTTTAATAGAGGCATTTTAGATGAGAAAATTAAGAAGTCACCAAAACAAACGTACTTAAGAAATTTATAGAAGTCATACCTTGTGACTAGTGTGTGAATTTCTTTACAATTACTGCTGTGACTGATGAACGAGTGTACATCATCCTACTGCAGTTTGCTACTTGTTTCCACCATCCTGATTTCAATAAAGGCAGTAATATTGTTGTCCTAGAACAGAGTAGTATTACATGCAAACAATATAACATTATATGCCACTATGTAGGAGATTAGGTGGAGATGTGAGAAAATATTTCACCAGTTGAATTGAACTGAGCTATAGTGTGGGAGCCCCAAAGCAGGAATTAGCCTGGAAAAGTGGGTTAACCCAATGAATTACACAATTATAGTGCAATCATGTATCCTTCCATTTTGTTCAACTCTGAATAGCCCAAATGCTCAAAATAAATGTAATTAGATGTCATTCCCCTAGCTGTCTCTTGATTAACTGCACCACACTAGTGCTATTTTATTATAATTATACTGTTTTATTTATGAGCACTTTTCAATAAATTCAAAGTGCAGATATAATACTGTATATAAAATTGTATTATATAGTAATATACTGTACAGTACATTATATAACACTTGGTACAGTTATATATAATATACTGTAACACCAGATAATACTCAGAAAATGTGTGAAACCATACATTATACATTAAAAGCTGTATTAAAAAGATAGCTGAAAGATAGAGAGGCTTGAAAATGTAGGCAAGTGCAAAATCTCTAATGGTAATAAGATCCTAAGACATGCTCTTGCACATACAGTAAGAGTGGTGTATTGCCCATTTTGTAGAGTTTTATCTTTGGCAAAGTGAAAAAGCAAAAATTAGCAGGTTTCAGATTAAAAGTTGATCTGTTCTCATGTAATAAGTCCTTAAAATGATATTGTATCCAGACCATTCAATATATTATACATGAATAGGAGAAATGTAGAGCACCATGAGCTAGTGGGATAACATTAAATCTAAAACAACCAAGATTGTTTAACTGTCATCTGGTAACGGAGTGATTCCTTGGCAGTTTTATGTGTCATCCAGTAGAAGGCAGTGATTAATAATCCACACTTATATCCAGAAGGAGAAGAGTGTCCCGGAGTCAGAAGCCATCAGCACATCATAAGCTTAAAAAGAACTAATTCGGTCTGTCTCACTGTTTAAATACAGACTGAAAAGTTTCATGAGCTCATTAGATGCAAAGTAAGATTGTAACTGCACTACCACCACTTGTTGCTGGGTTTAATGAAAATGCCCAAACTGGAAGTACAGTAGAACAGTATCATTTTTAGAACTTTGTGGTTTTGATTAGGGTTTTTAACAGAGGTGTGATAGTAGCAGACATTAAATCTACAAGACTGACACTAGTTGTAATATTTCAGGTATCCATTGATATGTTTAGTAAACTTTAGTAAAACTGCTGTGAAGCTAGCTTTGAATGGGGGTTAATAACATCCAGGAGAAAATAGGTCTCACCAGGTCTCATAGTAATAAACTGTGTAAAAGTTTTTTGTAATGAGTTATACATGTGGATGAAATGTAAAGTGCAATGTTTTTTAATGTATTGAGATGCAAAATAGCAATTTGTGCCCATAAAAGTTTCCCTATGTGACAATAAGGTATTTTATCTTATTTTAGCTACCAGTTCACTTACACAAGGAACATCAACAGTAGTACTAAGCATTAATAGCAATTAATTAGATAAGCTAAGGAGAGTTTGTGCCTGTCATGACTGGCACATGTAAACATCTAGTTATTAATATTATGTATTTTGTTGTGAAACTACACAAATGCATAATATACTATAGTTCAGCAGAGGGAGGTAAAGATTAACTGGTGATTTTATTGATAGTGGACCGAAGAGGATCACTTTAAAAAATCATGCAAGCGGAAGATGTTCTGATCACCATGAGAGCATCTCGGTAGGTATGATAATATTCTTGCAGATCGTCAACAATCATATATTTCAGTAACGCAAGAAAATTATTATTCACTTTAAACACTACTGATTTCCCAGGTTAGATTAGTTGTCTCAACATTACCACCTATTACCATTTATTTAGACCTTCTCATATCACAACTCTGAATCAAAGTTTTTGAATATTTATAAACCCTCATATCTCTACTTAATTAAAATGCAATTAATGTGCAGATTCAGTTTTTTTTCTAATTTTATTGATGAATCAGTGAATATGTTAAATAACTAATGTCTTTTTCTAAAGAGTAATTTAAATAGAGTGAAATTATTTATGAATATGGGAATTCTAGCTACATATCTACTGATGTAATTGCATACAATGGCCACGTGCGACAAATCTCACATGACAAAGAAAAGTGAATGGTTTCTCTTCTTTATAAATCTATACCATATTTAAAGCTATTTTATATTTTTATATTCAACAAAAATATAATGATATTCTATTGTTCAAAAGACAAATTATTATTTTTTTTTACTGTCATGCATTTAACATAAATAATTAAAATGTATATTACTGATAGAATAAAACAGCCAACAGGTCGTGGTGATTTAAGGGAGTAGGTGCTGAATTGACCATAATGGGGAAAATGTACAGTACATGTTTGTCAAAGATATAATGACCCAAAAGTTTCAACAGGAAAAAAGAATGAGCTTAATGCACAAAGTTACACATTCCACATAACTAATTCAAGAGTAGGTAATTTAAAATTCCTGCACTATTCCTAAAAGATCTGAATTTTTTATGATTTGTGAAATGCTAATTAAACAATCAGCACACTGCAACGTGAAACTAATGGCAGAAACTAGAGTTTTTAATGTTACAATATGAATAGTTTAAATATTGTTTGACTGACAACAAAAATTAATAAGCCATCATGAAATCATTGACTCTATAGAATCATATAATTTGAAGTATTTTTGTCAGTATAATTTGTAATATTTTCTGTAAAACGATTGGTTTATCTATGGTGATAAGCATTACACATTATATTTTTTTTCTGGAAAGCAATATGAAAGAGGAGCATAAGAATTTAAGGAAATAAATAAGCAGCCATTTGATTAGTCAGCCATTTGAGACATATACAGTATTTAAATTCAACAATCCACTGATTTTGAATTATTTTTTTTAGGTTAACAAAACTTGCCACAATATAGGAGCACCTGTTCTTCAGTTCTTGAGTATACCTATGCCAGTAATTTGTGAACTCACAATCATCATACCAAATTTAATAAGCAGTGTCTGCTGCTCCATTGACTGAATGGACATATCAGCTATTTTAGCTATCTCAGGAGAGTCAAATGTTATCAGCTTCTTTTTTATTTGGGAAGGAAGGAGGTGAAAATTCCAACTTTTTTGGGTCCTTGACATCTCAGACATACTGTACTACCATAGCAATAATAAGAAACAAGTGGGGGAAAATGAAAGTAATGGAATGGAGTAGCACGTAGCTGGAACTCTAAAAAGCTCATCCTGATATTATAGAGATTGTGAAGACATTGAAGACATTGAAGAGATCCGTGACTATGCAAGAGATTTACCATGAAGCTGAAGATCAAGAATTTTAACACCTGCAGAGGTCAAAGATACTGTAGTTCTATTAGAACAATTCATCCTAACCTGCATAAATACACATTTAACGACGCTACCTGAAAAAATAAGTCAATGCTTGTCAATGTTCTCATTGACCATATCTTTCTCCCAGATACACTTAAGACTTTAGTAGGTTAACTAACACATCATTTGGAATCAATAGTCTAATGAACTTTTACGTGATGGACAAAATTTATAAACCCATTAAGTATTAATGATTTGCAGGACATTTGTTTAGGCTTTTTAAAAGTATGCCCTTGCATCCTCATGCCCTTGCAGAAATTGATTGGGAGCTCTTTAGGGAATTGGCATGTAATTCTCCAAGGTCAGTTTGATTAAACAAATGAGATACAATGCCATCATTATTGCAAAGTATGGATATACCCCATGTTGAAACTTTGACATCTGACCTTATCTAAGCAACTGGCACTAAAACAGCAAGGCTAACACATAACGTGAAATGTGAATTTAATTGGTTTTAAATTATGTTTGTATAGTAACATTACAATAATAAGGATTATATGTATTCTTACATATATTATTGTATTATATGGATTGTCCGGAAAATGTTATTAAAGATCACAAAGTCTTTAACAAATTACCTTGTTTCATTTAGCCTCTTTTTATGTTTCAGCAGCCTTCTTAATCTATTCTTTCCATCTCCCAGAAGGTATTTCTTGCCTCTTGGGATCCAGTACAGCAGAAACATCTAATCACAGTCTTTAAAGCCTGCTGTGTCTGCAGGTAATAATCCAGTTAAGGTCCAACTAAATCAGTAAGTAATGTACTGTAATTTAGCTAATTAACAGCTTGTTCAAAATATAAACTTCCAGACACACTCTTCAGAAACATTGGCCTGACCTGCACTTCAAATTTGTATTAAAGTTATAAATGAAATGAGGCCATTCTTCACATCTAGCTCATTTTGTTTTTCTTGAAAGAAGCTATGGTTTCAACTCCAGCAAGATGGCTGGGTTACTAGTTCCATAATAGTTTTCTCCTAGATTTTTTCATAATAGATTTCACCTGTGCCATCTGGTTCATCTTTTACCATCCATTCTGAGGATATCTGCTGGTATGACATTGTCAATGCCTATGTTTTTAATACCTGCTTGCTAAAACACTAGTCCACATCATTGGCAGCCTGGCGTTAGAAAGTTTGACACAGTTGACCAACTGCTAGAGGCTACTGTATGGCCACTCATTAGTTGTAAATAGCCACACTAGGGGTGAATAATGTGATAATTAGATAATTGATAAAAGGTTTAGAAATTCACATTCTTAGATGTGTGAAATTAACCTCGTTTTGTGTATGACTGTTGTACTAGAGGTAGTTGGGTTTTTTGTGTTTTCTTATACTATGTTTTTTTTTCTTTTGGTCTCAAAAGGCAATCAATAAAGTTTCCTTGACTTCACTTCTCTGGACCATCATGAATTTGTGTGTGCAGCCCCTTAGGACTACTCTACTAGTTGGTAAGTTCTGTTATAGTCACTTGCCATGTGTCTGCCCAGACATCTACAGTTTTGTTACAGCTAATTCTCCTACTACTTTGGTAGATACGAATACTGTTTGACTGATAATCCAGAATCTAGATAACTGACGTAACATTAGAGGCCCTAGTACTGATCTCTGTGATAAGGTAAATGTCAGTAAGAACTAAAGGTAAAAAATTAGAAACGTGTTGATTGCATGATTATTCAGACCCATGAACTTGCATGTGGTGGCAGTGCCTTTGGCAAATTTGCTTATGGCTTTTAAAGTTGCTTGGGGATTACACTGACAGCAATTTTCAAGATTCTCAACAAGACTTTGACTGTGCCACTCCACAGGGAGATCAATTTCTAATACTTAAGCCACTTTGGTGGTTTTGGCCTTGTATTTTGGGTGAAAGATATACTGAAAGCTGCATTTTTATCTCAATTTTAGTTCTGAACCAGATTTTCCACTAAGGCTTAGAGGAACTATGTTCCATCTATGGTCCCATCAGTCTTGGCAAGCATCCCAGTTCTTGCTAATGAGAAGCATAACTACAGTATAATACACAGTTGCCACCACTAGTCTTGACAAAATTGTAGTGTTGATTTAGTGATGCAATATGTTTGCATCAGATTTATCACTGTGCATTTAGACCAATAATTTGAGATCTGAGATGGACTTTTTTTCAATTCCATACAATACCTAATGTAACATGACTGAAGTACTGTTGTCCCATTGATATTTTCTTACATCTCAGCCACTGATCTTTTTCAAATTTGCTGTTGGCCTCACAGTGGCATCCCTAACTAGTTTACTTCTCCCCTTATAACCCTGTTTGGAGGGACAGCCTATTCTAGGCAGTGTCTGAGTGATTTCTAAATTATCTTCACCATGTTCAAAGAGGTAATTTGGTCTATAGGTCTTCGAAATTGATTTTATACCTTTATCTAACTTTAAATTAGATCTAAATTCGATGCCTGAGTTGCTTTTAAAGCTGCTTTGCCTTTATCTTTGAATCTTTGCTCGAAATGTACTACTGTACTACCTGTCCAAGGGAACTTACAGAGCTTGGTAGATGTATTCTGAAATCATGTAAAACACTATATTTGCAGACAGAGGTTACTCAACAAACCTTGTGACTCATTGAGGTAATTTTGTGCACCTACTGTAATACAGAATTGCCACAGCAAAGGATTTGAATACTTATGCAATAGTGACTTTTCATTTTTTGCTTTCATAATATTCATCATTCAATAATTCATCTTTCATAATAAATGATTACATTTTGCTTTGAATGTGTGGAGTAGGTTATGTACTGTATATAAGGTATTTATAGCTACTTTATAGCATCAGTACTGCAAGCTTGCAAAAAAAAAAGCAACATCTATGCAATATTGTAGCCTTCATGGTTCTTTTGTTGTTTTAGTACAGAAAGAATTTATTTTATAATAAATTTATCCGCAATTGCAATATTCATTCAATTTATCTCTTGGCCTAATAACTGTGTTTGCAGTTCATTATACCCTTTCTTTGATTTAATTAGAGCATGGTATTATTTTAACAGATTCTTTGAACCATTCTATTTACCATCTTAGACAAATGTAGTGCCACAGTATTTGTGCAATTAAAGAAAAATGGCTAGTGCATTAAATTAAACAGTTGTAAAAATTTATTGAGTTTGGTACATAAAAGTCTTTGCAACACAGCAGTTTATAAATACACATGCCTACACACATACAGTAGACAAATGTGTTCCTGGGCTAGATTAAATGAATTTTACAATAATTTAAGTTTAGGTTTAGCAATAGTAGAGTTTAAATTACTTTACTGAAAACCTTGTTTGATGAAAATTAGTGGGAAACATTTTAGTATAGTATATGTGGCTACAAAGCCATTTATTCATAAAGAACCTTTGTGCTATTAAAGTGTCAGTGACATTTAATCTACAAAAAGTCTTTTATGGGAAATATGTTAATTGCAAAAAAGAAAAATGCTTTTTTTAAATGTGTAAAGCAAATATGGAAAAATACAAACTGTTAATTGAAAGAACAATCTACCATTATGAATAATTTCAATTTAATAAAAGGCTTCAATTTATTTCCTTTGTCACTGTAAAACGCTCTGTAGCAGACTACCATCTAAAGCTGTAATCATCCAAGTCTTTCAATTAACAGTATCAGAAAATATAGTACTGACACCTTGTTGCTATTTATTTCTTGACTTCCAGGATATAAAAATAAGAAAAATATCATTAAAAAATTGACTATTTTAATCATAAAAGTGCAGGGTTTTCACAAATTCTTAAACCCAGTCTACATCTGGGACTGAGTTTTCACATCCACAACCTTATACTCCAAAATTAGATAGGATAAGATCACTTTATTAGCCATATACAATTCAGCATTGACATTCGGATTTCCTGAGACCTGCCTAGCATCCAGGTCGCCCCACATCCATTGCCTGAGGGCATTGGTTTCTATACGACTCCTGAACTGCTGAGCCCGAGCTAATCCACGGTTCCGCCGCTACGCATATGGGTCTTTTTCCACCCTCCTGCCTCTCTACAGTTTGTCCCTTCTGACATCCATGACACCTGGAGCAGCTGGGGGTAACGGCCTTGCTCAGGGCCCCAACAGAGAAGGATTCCTCTGCCGGTCACGGGATTTGAACTGGCAGCTTTCTAGCCACAGGTGAAGATCCTTAGCCACCGTGCCACCGCTCCGCCTATGCTATCATACATTATCCTCATAATGTAGCATTTAAAAAAATATATTAAAAATATAGAGAGAAGATTTTTTTCCAGAAGCAAAAATAGACCATAAGAAAGATTAAGAAACAGAGGGCTTCAGCCCACCTGTTAATTAACATTAGAAAATGTGCTAAATGGCCTTCTCTCATTTGTAACCTTTCACATGTTTTACAACATTTTAAGGAAATGCTTTGTCAGCAGTGGTACATTTCTCACGGAAAAGGAAATTATACAGTTAGATTTGCATTGCACTCTGTGCTGTATAGAAGGAATTCCATAGGCTAATCAGGAATAGAAGGTTATTTTGTACATAGGAACATATAGATAATATAACTACAGATCATTTTAATGTTTCCTCCCTAGGGAATGCTTTATCACAGAAATGGACACTGATGCATTATTATAAGCGATAAAGTCCACCCCTAGACAGGAATGCACTCCTTAAACTGGTCAAATAAATCTTGTGGAAAAACAACACAGCATATGCTAATATTTTTGTTGGCTGGGTAGAAGAATGCTTCTTTGCTTCCTGTACCAGCTTTGTCCCTGACCTCTACAGGACATGCATTGATGATTATTGGTGCCACCACATGCTCTAATGACCAGCTAGAGTGTTTCCTGCATCATTTCACCAACTTCCACTATCTCTTAAGTATATAGTAAACATATCTTTCACTACTGTTCTATTTCTGGACATAAACCTATCCGTTAACAATTCACGTCTCTCTACTTTTGTCTATTACAAACCCACATATTCACACAGCTAGCTCCTGTACAGTTCCTTCCACTCCATCCATACTAAAAACTCTCCCCTTTTTTCATTTTTTCCCCATCCTAGGCCTCTTCACATGGACACAGCTAATCACTGAAACATATACAGTGCATGTACCTTATATGAAACACCTTTTTAGGTTTATTAAAATGTATTATGAACAATGATTCAATACAAAATATTGTTACCAATAGGGGGATAGAGAAATACACCAAAATAAACAATAATTAAAATAAATTAATACATCCCCAAATTGTAAAGCTTTGCCAAGTTTGCTCTCTGACACAGTATTAGTGTAAGAGCAACAAATCAAGCAAAACAAATATTTATTAACAATGTCATAAACTCAACAACATACAACATACTGTACTAATTACCCAACTTGCAAACAAGGTGTCTCAGAGGTCTATGTTCTTACCATCCAGAAAAACCCAGCCTGCTAACCCAGCACAACGAAATCCTACAGTACTGTACGTAATGCCCACACAGGCGAACAAGAAAAACCCACCTTTCAAATAAAAATAAAATGGACTAGGGTTAAATTTCTCTTCCTATAGCTCCTGTTGCTCCAAAGTGAATGTGACCCTATATCCCTATTCTAAAAAAAAATGTATCCACTAACAGAAGAGACTGTTTTTAACCTAGGGATTCCTAAAATAATAATAAAAAAACATTAGACAATTAAGAATTAAGATTGTGATCAAATAAATCAATTTCTTTTATCAAGAGAGTGGCAAGCTGTCTTAACAAGGTTCAAATACTTTACTAGAATCTGATTTTTAAGGTTGATCTGAATAAGGTCTTCTCCCTTGGTACTCGCTTTCTGCTCTCTCCTTGTAATTCCTTTCTCTTTCCGTCTTTGCCTGTCTCTGTCTTACAGCACTTCTCTTTCCCCTCTCACAAATCCTTGTCTGTTTTTTAACCTATGTCCCTGAACTTTGGACTGCTACTAATGATTTCCTGGGATATCAAATTAATCTGTGTGCCTACCTGCATAGGTTTTGATACAGAGTATTATTAGGATAAAGAAACATAATCTGAACAGTATGTTTTAATTGCAATATAGCCAGTGTGTGCCCTTCAAAGAAGTGTAAAATTGTGTGTGTAAAATTTAATCCAAAAGGAAACATTATTGATAAAATGTTTATAGCCTTCTAGTATAATGGAGTGTATTCATAGCCTCAATGAATCTTTGCCAGGTTTCACACCTTAGTACAGTAGTATAGTTTCTGAACTCTGTAATTTGTAAATCAAAAACATATATTAATTTATTAGTGTTCTACTGATACAGAATGCTTGAAAATATTTTGGTTGCATAAGCATCAGAGAGTGTTGCTCGTATAACATTTTATATAACTCCTCATTATAATCCCTCTTTGTCCCAGTATTAGGCTCTGGCTCTGCCAACAGTGTGACCAGCACTATTGACATAAGTGAGTTCTTAGTACAGTGAAAAATGATGTTTTGAAATCATAGAGGAAGAGACTGTGAAAGAGCAAGGAGGTTTCTAGGAAAAAAGTAAAAAAAGAAATCTTTGGCTAAATTGAGATACTTTGTGATGCAACTCTGTTTAACTAAACTGTCCAGCTAAGCTATCAGGGTACCAGCTATGCCACGACGGAGATTAATGCACAAAATCTATAGACAGTGCACCTTGCCTGCAGAGACAAGAGCTTTTAAACTGACAGATCAATTAGATCATTTGACAGCTGTAACTGATTGTATCTATTATAGCTCCAAAGGAACATATTAAAAAAACTGCATGAAATTAGCACGCAATGAAAATAATTGCCTCTTTGGTATTTTACTAGTAGGAAATTGAGTTGAGGGTCTTCACTTCTGAGTTTGTTCAAGCTTTTCTGCCAAGGCCATGGAAACAAAGACAGGCATTGTTGATATGTTTCTGCTTATTTTGGAAGTTTAACTACTGTTATGTATTAGAAAATGTGTGACTCTTTCACTCAATGATTACATATACAGTAAGTAGTGCACAGCATTCTAGTGAGTTGGAAAAGTTATCTGAGCATAACTCAACCATAACATACTGTACATTTATTTATGCTGTTATGCTCTGATTGTTTTATGAAACACTTTGTAGTCTTGATGATGACAATCTCATCCCTTTTAGAAAATATGTGCAGTACTAAGAGACTGCAAATATCATAAATCAGACATAAAAAGTTAAATGTACAGACACAAAAGAAAGCAAATAGTGTTAGTTAATAGAGGTTACAAGTTTATTTTATTTTCGCACTTGTAATAGGTTAAAGTCTCCAAGGTTGTAAGACAAAAACTGTCCGCAAACAAAGATGCATTACTGACACCATTTGTTTGTAATTCACATATTGATGAAGATAAGCTTCCTATCTCTACGAACATAGTGTATGAAATTGTTGTGGTAATTTCTCAGAAAAGGACAATTGAAATTATTGATCTTGATGAAATAATTCACAAGCATCCTTTAAAATCCTCACTTTTTAAAATAATTTACAGTTTATATTTTGTAATTTCTTCAGTTCTGAATTGTGTTCCCAATAGTGCTGCAGTAAATTTAAGTTGCTTCCTCTTTACTAAAAAAACAATAAGTCAGCCTGCAGAAAAGATTGGTGTAGTGATAGGTCTATTGGGAGATGCTGTTTTCCTAATTCTACTGGGGGAAAAAATGTAAAGGATCTTGGGAATTGTAATGTTAATCCTTTATTCAGCCTGTCCAGAGTTTCCCATGCCTGTCACCATTAATTCACTATAGATCAAACATTTTAAAAGGGCATGTGAAACACCTAGCAGTCTGGCTTCTCCTTTACCATTTTACTCATTGTAGATTCTCTCTCTGAAGTAACCACAAAGCTGGAAGATCATGTGACATTAAGCCACATAACCTGATTGTTAAGCCAAAGCTGTTAAATCTCATCTTTCACACAAAATTGAATGTTTCAAATAAAGAAGGCCATTTGATAGCATTAAATGCTAAATGTAGTTGTTTCCATCTTTTAAAACATTCAAAAGCACAAAATAAAAAAGTAACAATTTGCTTTAGTGCTGAGGCTCATATCTAAGATCTTAGTTCTACATCATGCTTTTCAAGAAAAGATTCTCATGATCTGCTGCTGTATCTATAGTTCCACTCACTATAGAACTGAAAAGCTTCTTAACTGCTAGGCAGTGAAGAGAATTTGTGTATTCAAATAATAATTTAACTTAGTTTTCTTTCTGTATTCAATGCAGAATTGGTCGATTTTATTTTTGGTTAAACCTTTTCAGCATGTTAACACAATCTTTCACAATACATATCAGTGTACATACAGTATGGGGAAAAACAAAATAATTCCTTGTGGTGGAGTGTAGCTAATGTTTACATTTCTAATAATGGAATTTTAGTATAACTGTCTACAAACACTGGACATTCCCTCAAAGAATAGTCTCCTCAAGAGATGTTGGTCACCATACCAAATATAGTTTTCTCTCTAAGACAAAGGCTTATATTTTTCCTTGCCATATACAGTACTTAGTTAGTACTTTGTTATTATTGATGAAGATGTAGCTTAGTGTTGATAGAAATATCTCTTTAAAAACTTCTACCTACAATTATACATTTATCCTGAAAGCATTGTCAATAAACTAAATGAGGTGTGGTAGCTTTTATTTTCTATAGTAACCACAATCTTAACAAGTGTGAAAGAGTTTATTATTGTATTATTTGATGTCCATGGTAAACACTTACGGTAAATGTCAGTTCTCACTAAACCCTTGTAGCATTTACCCAGGTTTGTGTCACCAATTGAGGTTACAGCTGGATAATGACACTGTCTGGGTTCAAGTGTTTTTTTTGAATATACAGCTCTACATAAAATCAAATAAATATTAGCTAATATGTTTTGGTGACATGTTTTGTAAACGTAAGTGTACAAGAATTAACAGGTAACACATTGTTTTGTTTTGCAGAGAGCTATGCAATTCAGCCTATTCGTCTCATGGATTTCTGTCAGTTGTAAATTTCATGCTGTTGCCTTTAACAAGTCCCTTATCCATGATTCTTTTTTCTCACTTTCCATCTTGAATGTTAATAACTTATCAACAGGGCATGTAGAGGCAGTTTCCTGTCATAATATGAGTTAGAGGGAGAAGCAGATGGTTTCAACAGCCACAGGTCAGTAATTTGTGGCACAGTTAATGCCTTTCATGTCATCAGCTTCAATAGGGCACCCTATAATATGGCCAATGGTGTTCAACATACAGCATCATAGCATAAGACATTCTGCAGCCCCCATGGCTCGACTGTCTTCTTATTTTGTGCTTTATCTGTTCATATTGACTAATGAGCCCACACTACATTTCACATTCTTTTATATGTATTTTTTCTTTTCTTATGAAAGCAAGATAATTTGAAGTTGCAGGGTCAAATGCATAATACGTGCTGCAGAAATAAAAATGAACTAGTTTAGAATAAGGTTGGCTTGCATTTCTATTCAACTATTCATGCTGGTGGTTTAAAAAGTTTTTACTGAAAAGGGTGTACAATATCTCAAAGCCCAATAGATATACAGTGCCTTGCGAAAGTATTCGGCCCCCTTGAACTTTTCAACCTTTTGCCACATTTCAGGCTTCAAACATAAAGATATAAATTTTTTATTTTATGTGAAGAATCACCAACAAGTGGGACACAATTGTGAAGTGGAACGAAATCTATTGGATTTTTGAAACTTTTTTAACTAATAAAAAAATGAAAAGTGGGGCGTGCAAAATTATTCGGCCCCCTTGCGTTAATACTTTGTAGAGCCACCTTTTGCTGCGATTACAGCTGCAAGTCGCTTGGGGTATGTCTCTATCAGTTTTGCACATCGAGAGACTGAAATTCTTGCCCATTCTTCCTTGCAAAACAGCTCGAGCTCAGTGAGGTTGGATGGAGAGCGTTTGTGAACAGCAGTTTTCAGCTCTTTCCACAGATTCTCGATTGGATTCAGGTCTGGACTTTGACTTGGCCATTCAAACACCTGGATACGTTTATTTGTGAACCATTCCTTTGTAGATTTTGCTGTATGTTTGGGATCATTGTCTTGTTGGAAGATAAATCTCCGTCCCAGTTTCAGGTCTTTTGCAGACTCCAACAGGTTTTCATCCAGAATGGTCCTGTATTTGGCTGCATCCATCTTCCCCTCAATTTTAACCATCTTCCCTGTCCCTGCTGAAGAAAAGCAGGCCCAAACCATGATGCTGCCACCACCATGTTTGACAGTGGGGATGGTGTGTTGAGGGTGATGAGCTGTGTTGCTTTTACGCCAAACATATCGTTTGCATTGTGGCCAAAAAGTTCGATTTTGGTTTCATCTGACCAGAGCACCTTCTTCCACATGTTTGGGGTGTCTCCCAGGTGGCTTGTGGCAAACTTTAGACGAGACTTTTTATGGATATCTTTGAGAAATGGCTTTCTTCTTGCCACTCTTCCATAAAGGCCAGATTTGTGCAGTGTAAGACTGATTGTTGTCCTATGGACAGACTCTCCCACCTCAGCTGTAGTTCTCTGCAGTTCATCCAGAGTGATCATGGACCTCTTGGCTGCATCTCTGATCAGTCTTCTCCTTGTCTGAGCTGAAAGTTTAGAGGGACGGCCAGGTCTTGGTAGATTTGCAGTGGTCTGATACTCCTTCCATTTCAAGATGATCGCTTGCACAGTGCTCCTTGGGATGTTTGAAGCTTGGGAAATCTTTTTGTATCCAAATCCGGCTTTAAACTTCTCCACAACAGTATTACGGACCTGCCTGGTGTGTTCCTTGGTCTTCATGATGCTCTCTGCGCTTTCAACAGAACCTTGAGACTATCACAGAGCAGGTGCATTTATACAGAGACTTGATTACACACAGGTGGATTCTATTTATCACCATCAGTCATTTAGGACAACATTGGATCATTCAGAGATCCTCGCTGAACTTCTGGAGTGAGTTTGCTGCACTGAAAGTAAAGGGGCCGAATAATTTTTACGCCCCACTTTTCATTTTTTTATTAGTTAAAAAAGTTTCAAAACTCCAATAGATTTCGTTCCACTTCACAATTGTGTCCCACTTGTTGGTGATTCTTCACATAAAATAAAAAATTTATATCTTTATGTTTGAAGCCTGAAATGTGGCAAAAGGTTGAAAAGTTCAAGGGGGCCGAATACTTTCGCAAAGCACTGTATAAAGAATAGAAAATTAGAGAGAAAGAGATAGCATGACTAGAATGCATGGTAATATTGTGGACAGCAAGTTTTTAAAATTTGAACACTATGAAAATTAAAATTAAAGATTTTCTATTTTGTCACATAACATTAAACTAATTCTCTTTAATCTACTTTTTTTTAAATTGTAGCATTTTGATTAGATCTTCTGAAAAGTAGGAAAGGATAATGGTAATACAAAATCTGACTAATGGTTATAGATATTCTCTCCTAAGAGCTTGTGACCTTCTCCTGTCTGCCTACCATTCTGTTCAATTATTACAGAGACCACTATTGACTTACAGTAGATCTGTAAACAAAATTGACTAAGGTTTTTGCAATATAGCTTTTTGTATATTGTTAAAAGAATCATTAGGTAACTTAAATTCAGTCAAAGGAGAGAATATCACTTCTGTTTGTTACAGTATATCTTCATCAGTGCTCTAGCTTTAAACCCCCACTTTTATTCTTTACATTTGAAATCATCTTTAATTTTTCATTTAGTTTTAGGCCCTTACAAGGTTACCTCAAAGCTGACAAATACTATAAGTCTCATGGAAGTAGCAGGTGTGGAGATATAGAGAGAGGTCAGAAATGTGCCTGACAGAGACGGAGAAAAGAGCAAAATGTGACACTCCCTGCTTGTTAAAGGTGTTGATAGAACCTATATCTGATCAAGAAAAGAAATAAAAAATACAATTAGGATGAAGCTTTTCAGAAATATTTAATTTCAGTAAACTTGGCCATCACACTACTGTACACATTAATATCCCCTAAGATAAAAGCACTGAAAGCATTAGCATTTCTTTCAAACACTTTGTAGAAGGAGATGGAAAATTTGTGAACAGCTACAGTTGGAACCAAAACCACAGTCTTCTCTAATTTGATCAAAGACATCCTTTATCATTTCATTGCAAATGCAGTGTTACAAAGTTTGAGAATGTAAACATAATGACTTGGGTCAATAGGACTGTGAGCCAAATGGGAATGTGACTAATTCTGTGTATATCCATAGCTATTTTTGATTAAACTTGCAAAATACATCTTAGGCTGAAGGCACAGTGGAGTGGGGTAGATATGAGAAAGTGTTTTTCTCTGTGTGTATTGAAAAAAAATCTTTCTGAGCTGTTCTGTGTTCTACCTACTGTCCACTGGAACATTTCTTCAACTTTAAGTAACAATGAGGATCACATTTTAGGATAGAAATGAAAAGCAGTTTTCATGATGCATGTGTTTGCCGTTTTTGTTTTCATTGAAAATCCCCCAAACATCTAAACACAGTATATCTAGCCCACTCTTTGGTGTACAGAACAAGGACCCACGCATATGTTTCACACTCATGAAGAAGGCCTTGTTTTCTAGAGATGCCTCAACCCCCGAGATGATTAAACATAATTTCCATTCATTTTTTTTTTCTCACAGAAGAATTGCAAAAAGAAAAGAGAAACAGCTGAACCAGACCACATCTGTCATGTTCAAGATGAAACCCTGCTCAGATCAAATTAAATTTGAGACTTAAAGGAAAGAAAATAGAATACCTCTGCTATCACCCACATATGTCACATGAAATCTAACATGGGTTAATCTCCTTGTCAGAAGACTTGCTTCTAAATAGGATTTCCTCTTGGTGCACACACATTTTACTCTCAGGAAGCCCCACAGTGAGTCAATGCTAAATTGATTTCATTTTAGGATGACAGTGCCACAAATGTGGAACAGATGATTCAGAATTTCCACCCTGACCCCACTCGCTCTCTTAAACCTGTGGTCGCTGTTGAGCAGTGTGGTTCAATGACACCTGTTTAGGGTAGTCACAGTCCTGTGTTAGAATATTTCTTTTGTCTTTATTCCAAAGTTTCTCAAGGAAATAAACTATTATACTTGACAACAAAACCTGCTAGAGACTGGTTAGTTTTGTGTTGTGCACTCTACAGGGTCATGGGCCAAAAATGTAGACAAAGTATGACTGTAAGAAATAAAATGATTGCTTTTTAATCTGTTTCTTAGAAGGCTTAGAATGTTTCTTAAAGGTTACCCTATCCATAATGAATGCAAAACAATACTTGTATTAAACTCCATTCTCTACAACAATCTGTAATGATAAATTGATAAAAGCAGACTGCTTATTTAGATCAAACATCATAAATTACTTAAATCCAAATGAGTTTTTTTCATTAGTTACAATACCTAATAGTCCCTCCCAGTACTGATTTTTTTAATGCAAACAACAGTTCTGATGGCTCTTCGATGAGTAAGGCTTGGTTTCAAATTTCACACATTAAAATACAGTATAATGAGCTTTGGAGATCAGACTTGGTACTTCATTTGATAATGGTAATCGCAAACAAAAAATGAATTAAAAACCTTGCTAATAAATTCATGGGGTTTGACTGTTTTGTTAAGAATCAATTTGCACTTACAGTATGAGTCCGAAATTGATTTTGTATATTATTCCATAATCATTCAATTGTATAACTTAAACTATATACTGTACTATATCCAATATACTGTATACAGTACAATATAAAGCGCAGTAATGGCTACAATTATTTCCCATCAGATGTACTGTAGTAAGAATTATTAAGACTATGAAAACTACATACTGTACTGTATAAAGGCTAGAGCCTAAACTGCAGGAAACAACTGACAAAATCAACAAATACACCTTCCAAACTAGTCCTTGTTGTTGTTTTACTTTGATAGAAACATGTTATCTCTATAAAACAGAAAGCTCCCAACATGTAAGAAGTTAGGAGTCTGTGACTAAGGAGTGGAGCAATGTTCTGACACTTTAGCGTCTATCATTTAAAACAATAGAAATACAGCTACGGTATAAAAAAAACAGAATGGGTAATTATGTAGTTTCCCAGGTAAAATTAAATCTTAAAAAAGCATTTTGATACTTTAGGTAAAAATTTTAGTTTTGGTCCAGTATCTGGTAAAACTGTAAACAATTTATTAGCATTTTACTAGTAGTGTTATAAGCCATTTAATAAATTCTGTGCATTTTCTGTGTTGGGAATTGTGTGCTGTCTGATTCCTGCAACATCCTGAATGCTGAGGTTTTCATGGATGGATAACTGAGAGATGTTTATTGCAGAAGAAGACACTGCTACTATTTTTATTTATTGTTCTATGGATAATATAACTACTGAAATACAGTATGAGAAACTCTCAACGTCATCTACCTTCTCATTCCTTAGTAGTCGTCATACTAACAAGGTAAAGGTACAGTGTGCCATGCAGGGGTTCCCCCTTTGTGCATACGAAGGAAACTAATCATGTTTAAGATTACATTTAGATTCAGGGACTTTCTAAAGGATTTTTCCCTCCTCCTTTTTACAGCGAGATTGCATTAAAACAATGAAGGAGCTCACCTAAACTGGAAGTTCATCACCTTTTTTTTCTAAAGAATTAAATGAAACATTATTATCAAACATAAACAGTGGTGAGCAGTCATCTCTGTAAAGTAAAACCTTGGGTTACTAAATTGCATGTATTGTATTTTAGTTGAGAATACAGATGAACACATTGTCTTACAACATTTCAGTTCATATTAACATATAAAAAAATATTTTACAAACTAGAGGAGGTGATTTCAACCATTTAACTTATGTAACAGCTGGTAGTTAATGTATCTGTTGTTTTCATCTGTCCATGTCTTGAAATGTGCAATTTAATTTAATCAGCTTTGACAACATAGCTGGTTCTAAACTCCTGCAACCCAAAAGAGGCATGTTCCCAAAGCTCTATTATCCAGTTTAGGCTATTAAAGGCTAAAGATATCATCTAATAAATGTTTATGGCATTAAGAGTGATTAATTTTATTATACTTAATAGTATGTCCTCTCCTTATTATTTTTAATATTGATTACACATTCTTTCAATATTAAAACAGTGCCATACAGTATATTTTTGAGGTGTAATTTACATATTGTTCTCATGTGGACATTTACAATTTCTTTTGTTTCAAGTGAATCCTTTGTATTTGTAAATATTTGGAGCTAGGTGCAATCATAATTTTATAAACTCCAATTAATGTTTAACACTTTAAAGATGTAAATATTTCTGTGTACATTCTTAAGGTTTGGATGCAGTGGAATGCTAAGTAAAACACAAGCAATATTGTAAGCCTTTGTATCTTTCCATTGTGTTTTTTTTTTCCTGCCTAAAGAAATAGATAACTTTAGGGCAACTTTAAGACTATTTGAAACAAAATAAATGTGACCTTTAGAAAATATTTAGAAGTTATTTTTTTCTAAACAAGGGTACAATACATATGACAACTGAAAAATGTTACATTTAATTAACACATTTACTTTCTTCAATATACAACCTGCCCACCACAATACATTGCTTCCCTTTTTAACAATCACACCTAATATGAGATTCTAATGAGATTCAAATTATTGATCAAAACGTTACTCTGTGACAGTTATTCTGTGACACCTAAATAAGGTGGCCTGAGGGGTCTGAAAAAACTCACTAATTATACTAGTCAGCCCAGGAGGTTTTTTATGTGAAAAATCTCCATAAATAAACATGAATCATTACTATTTAAAAGCCTAACTATCATCTTACATTGTGAGGTCCTTTATATACCAAACACACTGTAACAATAAATGTGCTATGAGCACTTCACCTATTCTAATTAATGAACTACTTAATTCACCCACTTTTGTCTATTTACATTGATTAGAGACCTCTAATAGCCCCTAGTAGCAGGTCAAATAGAATATCACTCTTTCCTGACAAGGCCTGCCATAGATTCCCTTAGAAGTGGGGAGGAATAAAAATTGCATAAGTCCCCAGTGTTTTATTTCCAGTTACTGCTTCAATGACTGCAAAGCATTTGGTTGTCATGAAGGAGAAGGATTTTAACCATGACACAGCTTTAATAGGGGGTTTGGATCTTAACAAGGACAAATACATGGTGAGGTCCAGTGTTTAAAACTGAAGATGTTTGATGCAGAATAATTTGGCCTTACTGCCATTGGTTTATTCATTATGTTGCCTTACATGCCAAGGACTGTAAATTAAAGTAACATGGCACACCCATCCTTTCTAATTATTTTTTTTGAAAAGAGAAAATCCCATTCAAATTCATAGTTGACATTTAGAATATCATACATCAAACATGTACTTGTTCCTTTCAAATCAGATGTAGATATGTGTTGATATATTTGTACTCTTATGGAAATAAACTCCATATGAATATATGGAGTATAATTCCATGCCGGAATGCAAAAAGAATAAAGTAATTTGTTTAGGCTGTGGATCCTTCAGGTGTGCTTATAAAGTAAAGAATTAATGTGTAATTGGTCCCATTATATACTGTAATTTATGTTTAATGCATTTTTTTCTGCCTAAATTATTCATCAGTCTGTTGGCGCACCAAGAACTACAAAATCCTTAAATGGAAAGAATGTATATATACTGTATGTATCAGATGAGGAAGGGAGATTTCTTAAAAGTTAATGGATTCCTGATCATTTCTCACAATCTGCTTTCAGAATCTGTTTTTGAAAATGACAGAATGTTATGGCTAAAAATAATACAGTATGTATTAAAAATACTGAGAGGCATTAAAACCAAACACATACTATAGACAGTTATAAATGTTCTGCTGGTTTCTCATGTAATTTTTAGGTACACTAAGTAATAATGGGATGTTTATAAAAATAATCAGGTGTCAAAACATGCATCATAAAACATATAAATGAATCCATAGCAGAATGAAATACCAGAATAATACTATATTAGCAGATAACACAGGATAAAAAACATTTCTAAATAGACAAAACCATAGTAATGAGATTTTTGTTTTGCCAACTTTTACCAGATTACTTCATTATGAGATATACTGTACCTTAAAAAAAACAATATAAGACACCTAGGATTGAATCTTACACCAATATAGTTAAAAAATCAAAAGAAACTAAGATTGCAGTAGTTTTCTTTATGATGCATCAGAGTGGAGGTTAGTACTTGAGTTAAATCTTTAGAAATACATACAGTACAGTAAATATCAATATACGGTACTCTGTGTAATTGTAATCATTCTTGTTTGTATAATGCTGTTGAATATAATTAGTCAAAGGAATAAAGGAACTTCTCTAATTATAAGTCAGTGTTAGACTGTTATTTAGATTATGAAATATTTTCACCATCTTTGGCAGCAAGAATGGCTAGTCTAGAAACATGAGACAATTTGTTTCTCCGTCTGTCTCTCCAGGATTTTAGAAATGTGATTAGAGATCGAGTCATAAAGCTTGCCAAAAGCCCACAATCTGTAACTTTTGATTTTTTCAACTTGGTTATAAAACCAAATAACCTTGCCTTGGTTTTATCAGTTTTTAGCAATAATACAACTGTTTCAGAGGTATACTTGAGATTTACAAAATACTGTATCACTGCGACAATTTTTCAAAATGATTTAATATGAAGAGCACAGATGCTGCAGTTTGTTGATGTTGTTGCTTAAGCTATAGGTACAGTATTAGTTCAATACCTTTCTTGGAAAAGAACACTGTCCTTATATGGAATGTCTCCATCTTATCAGGTACAAATTTCAATGGGAGACCACACAGAACAAAACAGCTTACTGATGTAAGTCGTGATGTTGCAATGGTAGATGATATTCTTCAGGCCCAGAATTTTTATTCCATACTGGCAACATGAAGACAGTGGACACTGTACTGTAGAAGGTGCTATGAAATGTTAAAAAACAGTGCCAATTACTTACTTCCCTCCTTCATTCAGTTGTTTAAATACTTTCTTACTTCTCTACCTGATCTATTTTGTTGTTGAAACGCTGGAGTATTATCACTTTGTGATATCTCAGGAAAAATAACACTATTGAAATGCAAGGACTAATTATCTAACACTGTGCCTTTGTTGTATCTTTTCCCATTGAAAACAATATCTACTAAATCCATATCCTGGGAACATGGATACCAAGGTATGGATACTGATGCTGTTTTTCATTGTAGCTGGGCTCTTCTTGATATCTTGGGCATATGACATTGTGACTGTCTGATTAATTAATGATTTTATTCACACCAGACCTACAAAAGCTTTTCTTAATCTCTTTTCTGGAGGTTAGACAAATAGCCTAATTAAATACACTCCGCAGTGGCACAGATGACATGCTTTCTACCAGAACAGCAAAAATGATGCCTATTAGCGTTTTATACATTGATTAACGCTCAATCAGAATGTCTAAACAGTCTTATGGCAGATTATTGTAGATGCTTTTATAATATTTGGTAAAAAGTGTTTTTTTTTCTCTCTGTATATATTTATAGGACTGGGACTACATGCAAAATGTTCTTTTTCATTTTGGCAAAAATAATTTGATTTAATTTTCAGACCATGAAGTATTTATTCTCCATAGAATGAAACAAAACATATTTGCATTCTTGCATAATTTACATAAAATGCTCAAAGTGACAGGAAAGGATGTTATATTTATGTTATCAGCGTACCTCCAATTGCCCTCCTTCATCTGCTCTATCCTATTCGCATTGAGCTCTGGGACCTTGTGATAAATACATTTTTGTGGAGATCACCCTACAAAAGGCCATGAAAGTGCCAATTTTTAGAATTCTCGGGTATATAGTAAGACAGCTACCTGTATCTCTGGTGGAAAGTAAGCAGTCTGGCACTGTTTGTTCAGCAAAAGTATCAAAATGTGTTTCTGCTATGGTTGTAGTGACAGTGCAGAGAACACCATGGAGGCAGGCAGGGGTCCAGTCTTTCTTTTCTTAAGACGACTAAAATGCTCTATGATAGCACAGTATATATTCACCTCAGTGCATAAGGCAAAGTAGTTCACTACGTTTGAAGGGGTAATCCCATTTCAGTAAACTCTTCTCTTTACTTTTTAAGGCACTATGTTCAGGAGGAATCGATTTTGGTTTGATGGGTATCTCTATTTTTTGTTTTCTGTTTTTATTGTTCTTCTATCTTTTAGCCTTTTACATTTTCTCTCACTCATAGCCTCACCTACAATACTACAGTATATGTATGTTTTGAATTAATTTGTGATTGTTTACTTTTTAAGGTACTTTATTGGAGTATAAGGTAATTGGTCCTATTGGAGTATAAGGTGATTGGTCCAACTCTTCATAACTGCCATTAAACTCTTTAGCAGAGACATGCAGCTTACATCCAACTATGCCCTGTTCAAACGTTTCAGATGCTTGGGTGATGAGATTTACTGTTCCTAAAACATCACTGTAAACAGATTTATTAATACATTAAACTGATACACATTGATATGAATGGACTCAAATGGACTCTCTTCATTTTTTAAATCCTTTTCAAGCGTAATAAAAATGAATGTGCTTCTTCATTTCATTGTTTAAGTTTTATGATTACCCCTTAGTTATTGTATAATGCGTTTTTGCCCCATCCTTGCACAATTAGTTAAGGTTTGGTGTTCAGATGAAAGATTCACAAACTCACAATAGACATGGCATGCCAAGGTATTTTCATAATCAGAGATAATTCAGATAAGGATAATTCCTCTTTTTCTTTTTCATATTGAAATGCCAAAATGTTTCACGTTTTTAAAGATATTTAATGAGGGTGGCCTTCACTCATTTCAATAATTAATTGTAAATTCATGAATTTTGTGAAAGTACTGTTTGGTCGCCATATTGTTGCAAACCGCTGGTCCTGCCACGGGCGAGAGCGAGAGTTTGTGTGTATTGTGATTTGAAAGAAGCCTTTCCTGCTCACTAGCTGCTATAAAGCAAATGAGAAACATTGTCTTCTAACAATGTTAACTATTATAAGTCTTTTATCTAGTTGACAGGTTGCTCTTTTTGCAATGCTTAAAAAATCTAAAAAACATGTCCCCTTGTACAGTATGTCAGTTTCATGAAAATATTAATACAGTAGCGAAACTCACTTGGTCTAAAGCATCTTTACAATGTTAAAAGGCCACTTTCACGTCAATGTTTTGTTGCCTCATTCTTAATCACAGACAATGATGGCAATATGGTGCTCTGCATCAGAGAAACTTCAGAGAAAATTTTTTTAATAATTAGAATATGTGAAAACAAACAGAATTATAAGGACGTAAAGGTACACTACATGTACTGTAAAAAAGAATCAGATACATCTTTGAATGTCAAAGGTATATTAATTTATGTATTTTCTTTTAAAACAATTTTATAGATTTAAAACAGAAATCACAAAAGTTCTAGAAAGAGTTGTTCAGTCATGTTTCCTTCTCATTATTGGTGATAAGTGATTCAGTGGTATGGTTGTTACTACTGTTACTCTACCATTAGTGGTACCTTACACCTCTGAGGCTGGGTTCATCCTGAAGTATTTTACATGTAATAGGGAACTCTCATCACCAAACATACTTTCTATACAGTTTTTTGTGCATGATCTCCCCATGTATACAGTATGTAAGCTTATTTTTCTGGATGCTCTAGTTTTTCAGTTTTTCCTACCTTCCTATGTAATGTCAACTAGGTTAATTGATGACTTCAATTGTCCCTGTTTGCGTGTGCCCCAAGATTACCTGGCATACCTTCCAAGCTGTTGTCCCATCTTGTGTCTTCTTCCCCTGGAATAGTTAAAGGGTTGTTGTGACCTTTTGCAAGGAGTAAGTGGCTTTTGGAAAATGGATGAATAATCACGTCATACAGTATGTGTATAAAGTAACCTTTAGGGGGAACAGTTATCTTTTTCTCACACATTCCCTGGTGTCTGGCTTAGCCAATGACACTTTTCCTTTCTCTTTCTTTTGAAGTTCCTTAAGCTTGTTATGTCGAATTGAGCTGCTTTGCTCTTCAATGTGCAGTCAGTTCTTTCATCAAATACAAGTCTCCAAGACAAATCATCTGGAGTGTAGAGCTCTGTAACTGTCCTAAGCTGGCAAAGGGGCAATTACTGTGCTCTTTGTAATTGGTTGAAGCTAAGACTTTACAAGTGTTTTAGTGATCCTTTCCTGGCCTAGCTGCTGTAATAATTGCAAATTGATTAGATAAGAAGCATAGCTTTAACTCCCAAGAGACCATCAAATTATAAGTATTTTTACCTTAAAATACTTCAGTTTAAATTTGATCTAACAATTTACTAAAAGGAGAATATTATGGGACTGTATTTAAAAATAAAGCAGGTACTGTAACATAAAAACTTTGTAAGTCAACAGTTGGAGACTTTATTAAAATGTGTAATTGCTGCAAACTACCACAACATCTTACAATATCACTTATTATTATGTAATACTGAAAGAAAGTAAATTTCTTGCTTCATAATCGATGCTGATCAGCATATTAAGCCAGAACAAATATCAGAAAAAAACACCAGAAGCAAAAATAATATTGTTTGTAAAAGAGCATGAACAATACAGCATTTGAACACAATCCCTACAGTTCCAAATAAAAAAAAAACAAATTTAATGGATGGATGGTCAGATATTAGAATGTAATTTATTTCCTAATGAATAAGCTTGGTTTAATACCATGGTTCACAAATCTATATAACTAAACTGATATTCTGATACTAATGCAATATTAATGTTTCCTATTGAAGAGGCTTATTTTTTCTGATTGTCAGATGGTGTCTTGTTTTTTCATATACTGTAGCTAAAAAAGTTATAAATCAAACAGCGTTCAGAAACCTAAACCCACGGTTTAATGTTTGTCAGAAGACACTCTGAAAACCATGCTGGCCCTCACTGTCCTCAGCATTTTACTCATTAGTGTCTATTATGAGAGATTCTGAGTCACTCTCACAGGCACTGTTTCACAGGTCCAAAGTAACACAGAGGGATGGTGGAGAAGAAACAGTGTCAGACAATTAGGTACACTGCTGTGTTTTGAAGAGAATAAAATGTTTTTTTTCCACCATTTTAGCACATAATGTACCATATTGCTATGGTGCTACAGTTATTGTGTGAACTCTAGGAACTCATGATGAAATGTAAAGGACCTTATTCTGAAAATGTTCTAATACAATTAGAGACATATACTGTACTGTAAACCAAAGATAACAACTATGTAATGAAATCAATATTCACAAACATGCATTAACATATAAGTGCATTGACAATTGTAAAAACTTAAACAATGGTGTAAATTTACATTTGATGAATACTGTATGTGGTACAGTATGTGCGATAAATTCATGCAAATGATGTGGAAAGACAGAACTAGTGAAAGTAATGATAAGTACTGTATTGCATATGAAAATATATAGTATATTCAGAAAAACATCTTCAGTATATGGCATTGCTAATTTTCTCTATTGAAGAACAGGTGTAATGAACTGAGATCATTCTTCTTAACAGCTGCATTGTGGAAAAGAATGCAACACAGAGGCAAAAGTTGCACATGGAGAAGATGCCATTTCTGAGGATAGAGCAAGAAGAAACAGTCCAACAGTAAATCCCAGAAAGGTTTCGGTGGAGGTCAAATTCTTATTTCACACTTTCACATCCCTGCATATAGAGGACATGTTTGCAGTCTTTGCCTGCATCATGCACTGCATATTTGAATCTACTTGACCAAGCAAGCTGAAGCCTGTATAATATGCGCTTCTTGTTCATTCCATGCTACATGCAAGTTGTTGTTCCTGATCTCCAACCAACACTCTTATTTCCTTAACCAGATGAATTGATTCAAAAGTATTAAGCAGACTATCCCTTTTTATTCATGCTTGTTTTGACATGATTAGAATTTTTAACAAACAGCTGAAATAATATTTAAAATAAATGTACCTTCAGGTATGGAATGTCTTCTCATAGGATCTGTGCTTAAATTAAATGTACATGTAACCTAGCTTGTAGAATCTACTTAAGAGGCACTTACCTTCAGGAATACAAATGTTCTGTATTTGCAGTATAAGTATATTGTTAGACCTGTAAGGTCTTTTGCAGTTGTGTGTTACTCACTCTTTATAAATGAGTCCAAGAGAGTCTTCAGGAATAAAAATACAGATGAAAGTGTTATCTTTACATAAGTAGTTCAGGTGGGTAGCTGTGTTAGCATGTGTAGTCTGCAAAGGAACAAGGAATAGGTTTATTCCATGCTGAAAAGAGAAGAAAGAAAACACAACGTTTTGGCTGTGAAGAAGGCTTCACAGCCGAAATGTTATGTTTTTTCTCTTCTCTTTTCAGCATGGAATAAACCTATTACTTGTTCCTTTGCATCTTTACATAAGTACTAAACAAGGTGATGACTTCTTCATGAAAACATTTTTTGACAGTGGTTTCCAGTCTCCCACCAAGTATTGCATGTTTAACTTACTGCAATCCTTATCTCCCTATTTGTTTTGACATCCTTTATTACAAATTACACTTTCTAGAGGGCAATTCTTATTGATTTATTAAATCTGAAAATCTGTCTGCTTCAAACATGACACTACAAAGCATCTTTTTACTGATTTGCTGACATTACAAATGTTAATAATATGAAAGTAGTGTATTTCGTTTAAAGCTATGCAGATAACATTAAACATGTTGTTTTTCACTGCTACTGATGTGAAAGTCATATACTAACCGTAAATGGAGTGGTAAACAAATGTTCAAGAGGTCAAAAACTAAACTTGCCCACTTCGTATCTATAAATATGGCACCTTTTTTCTTACTTCTTTAGCTGTCTTGTTTTTGCATTTGCTCTTTGCGCTTGCTTAAGACAGACCTAACTACGCTCTTGTCTGTGGCTACCGTCATTTCTTTTGGCCATTCCAATGCTTCAACCAATTAAGTAACAGATTTGAAAGTAAAAACAAACTGAAACTAAAATAAAAACAACCTAAACTTGTCTCGAGTCTTTCAGATGTTGGAGTTCTCTTCAGCATTGAGAAAAGGCAATTTTCCTTCCTCTGGACCTAAAGGGATTGTCTATGATTTCTAACATTTCACTCCTCCTTGTCACAAACCAAGCTTGGCTTTGCTTAGTTTGAAAAGAATGGTTATAGAAAAATAGGTTAATGTTTTAAGATTAAACATAAATACATAGTTGTTAATTTTTTCTCTCTTCATCCTGGCTGGCCTTTTTTAATAGAGCATAATAGCTCTTAAAACAGCAATTCGTTTGACTTCCTCCAAGTGTAGAGCCCTGACTAGACTGCCATAATCCTTCTCTGTGTACCACCATGACCTAGGAAAAAATCATACTGACACCAGTTAGGACTAAATTTGTAAATTTTATTGAAGCACTGAGTGAAGTGTAAAATATTGTATTCACAACACTGTCATAGTAAAAAGATCACTAAAACCAATTAAAGAATAAAAATATTGAGCTTAGCATTGTAAAAAATGGTTTAAATAATTTAGCCTATCAATATGAACATGGAGTTGCTTTTGATTTTAGATTTAAACTGTTACAAATAATTTTTTGAACTTATATTGGTAAAAAAGTTGGTGCTTTAGAAAATAAATATTGTGCAGCCTGATTCATAGAGTAGATAGTTCACAATGTCAAGTCATAAGCTTGGTAGTTGCTTCCCTACAAATAATCCAAACTGCTAAATTGACTTTTCAAGATCGGTATGGGAAGGATACATAAAACAGTGCACAGGATATACTGTACATTTAACATTTGTTTTTATATGATGAAAGAACATAAAAATTGCTTTAACATGGCAGAAAGAGAAGAAAGGATACTTTTTGAAAGTGAAAAGTGTTATTTTCATATAAAAGCTTAAGTGGGCTCAGAATTTACATGAGGGGGAGATATGAGAAAGTATGGGTGGAAAAGCAGACATGCAAAGGTGGGAGTAATGTCTAAAATTGGAACACAGATGATGGATTTACTGACAGCACTTTAACCACAGATATACCCAGAGAATGATGTCAGTTTGAAATGAAAGGACAGTCTGTTTGCTGAAGTGCAATGGATGGGTGTACAAACTGCCTGCTCCCTAACCTTCACAGAGGGTTATTAAATAGTGGTATTTATTATAGTTTATCTTTCTGTTTGTCTGATCTTTCATCTTTGTCGGTGGGCTGCATTGGAAAATTGCGGGAAGGTTTTGAAAACATAAGAATGTCTGTTTATTATATGTAGCATATCATACGTGTGTTCGATGATTTTATTTCAATTCATTATTGATACTTGACAGGAAAACTGAAAAACAGAAAAACATTTCTGAAAACACAATTGAAAGTTAAGTGAGAGAAAGTGACATGGGAAAGTTTTGCATATTAGTGCATAATCTCACAAATGAGATTAGGGGCATTTTGCACTACTAATTTATTTATTTGTGTATTTATTATTTGCTTGCACTCTTTCAATCAGCAAGTATATTTAACAAGGTTAGAGTGGAGCTTCAGTACATCATGTAAATTGCAAAGGACAAGCAAATGTTAATTCCTAGCCAAAAAGTAAAAAAGTGTGTGAAGTCTAATTCATGAAACAACTAAATGGAAAATACATAATATGTAGAGTACTCCCATCAACCCCCCCTCCCCAATCTAATACTAGCATGGAGCCAGACTGGTATCCATGACTCACCCTTAATGTGGTACAGAGAAATCAATTCCACTTAAGGGAATACAGAGTGTGCAGTCCTGATGTATATCCAGTTCACAATAGACCTGTGTGAGTACAGCTCAGTTTTCTGAATGGCCTCTGAACTTGAATGAAAATTCTGACTACAAGCAAATAAATAGGAACATGATGCACATTAGAAAACAGGTTTTTGATCATTGCTAATAAACAAAAATGTAAAAAATACAATATGAAATAAATCTTTCATCTATGAAATGTATCAGTTTTCAGAATCATTTACTGTACAGTACCTAAAAGTTTAGTGCCAAATATGACTTTACTGTGTACAAATATCTTCATACTGTAGGCGAGCAAAGCTTTATGTTCAAAATGTAACCACAATGTGTGATAATTTCCTGTTCTGACTATTTGTTTTCTTCACTGAAGACACTACTGCTGTAGTCAGAAACTGACACCACTTGACCTGATTTTGTAAAGAGAAAAATATTTGTTAGTCCTACTGACAGTATTTGTTAGGTCTAATATTTGTTCTACTGAGAGGTGAAAGTGAAAATATTTCTGAACAAGAAAATCTCATTGTGTATGATCGCTATACAGTGGGAAAGGAAATTCAATATTAAGTTGATCAGTCCTTTCTTTCTTGTTAATTTTCTCAGCAAGAGTTTAATACATATTCAAATGATTCACAAATTAAAGTAACAGTTTAAATTTAACAGAGGATGGGGGTTGATATTGATAAAGGATGTAACTTTGATAACCTATTAGCAAAACCTATTGAAAAATCTACAGTTTCTCTTCAGTCTCCACATATAGGAGTTTTCAATTTACTATAATTTTATCGTTTACCAAAAATATTCAACAATTAATTTCAACCTTCTTGACAGTTATTACTATTTCTGATACTTCACATTAATTCTCTGAACAAGGCCCACTTAAACAATATGATTGGGTAGCCATGGGCCTTAGGAGTCCCAACTCATTACTGTCTACAGTGAGTAATTACTGTATGTTAGTAAAAGTTAGCACTAATAGTAAACCCATTAGAATTAACTATTTGTGCTCTTGTAGTATACAATCATAATCTACAGTTAACATTTTAATATTAATCTGGAATTTATTAAGCAAAATAAAAGCATTATTTTGTATTAAACAATTTATACTGTATCTTAAGAGGTTGTAGAAAATTGTAGAAATTTAACAGATATGGTTGGGAGGATGGTATTTGGCCCAAAACTACTGTGGAGATAAAGCAGTTGTTACATTTTATTGGTTACGTTGAAATACAAGAAATGAGACACATTAAAAAGAGCAATGTGGTGGCACAGTTGTTAAGATTGCTGCCGTGCAGTGCTGGGGCCCTGGGTTCAGTTCTAAAACTGGAGTGCTACAGTATCTTCATGAAGGTGTACTGTATATCCTCCCTGTATTAGTGTAGGTTCTAGAAAAATTGGTTCTACAATAGGTGTGAGTGTGTCTGCCCTGGTATCCCATCCAGCATCTATCCTACCTTGTACCTATTGTTTCCCGGATGGGCTCTGGCTCTCAAGTAACCCTAAATTTGATGAAGCAGAAAATGAAGACGCATTAAAACTCCACTCTAGTTTGTTGGTAGTAGACACATGATCCGATGAATTTATCCATTTGCTTTTTTAAAAGATGTCTGGATGTCAGTTTTGACTACATACTGTACAGTAGTTAGGTACTTTAGCTTGTTCTAAACTCCCAGAACCCATTGTGTAAACATCCACCTCCTGTTCTTAGTTTTAAACGTGTGCCTCCATTTGTGTTTGGTTGATGTTTCATTGCTAAAGTTGAAGAAGTAAGCTGGATTGTCATTATTATATTTTGAAGATTTTGATCTCTGGGGTTACCGTCTTCTCTGTTCAATACTATCCATCCATCTTCTAACCACTTTATCCAGTACACAGTCATGGGACAGCCAGATCCCATCCCTTCAAGCAAAGGACACAAGGCAGGATACACACCGGACAGGATACCAGTCTAATATACATGGTCACAGACATGGTGACACACATACTCAATCACAGCAGAGACACTTTTTCCCAGAATCCAATTAACCTACCAGCATTGGACTGTTGGAGAAAAGAGGAGCAAACCCATGCAAACATGAGGAAAACATATAGTACAAACTCCATCCAGCACACCCCAAGTCCAGAACTGAACCCTTGGCCCCAGCACTTTGAAGCAGGAATGCTAACTACTGTGTTTTTTCAGTTCTTAAAATGTTCAATAAAAGTAGAATATTTTGGGTCTTTAAACCTGGAAAAATATATGATTACTTTTCTCTGAGCTGATTTCAGAGCAGCAATATATTTTTTTGTGATGTGGTGGCCAAAATTGTAAATTCTAATTCAAAATGTGTTCTCTATTTTTATTCTATATTATAAATGTCTTTCTAATTGTTACTGGTGCTTTAATTTGTCACCATAAACACCTGTCTATGTATGTATTTTTTATTTGTAAACTTTCAAGCTCAGTATTTCCCATTTTGTATTAATGGTTAGTTTTTGCTACCTGCATGTAACACTTTCCACTTGACTGTTTTAAATGTCACCAGCCAGGTGTATGCCCATCTCTTTAATGCTGTGTTACTGATACTCCACTAATCACATCACCTGAATTTGAACATGTGTCATCAGCCCTTAGCTATCCTCTTTTCTACATCTGTTAACCAGTTTTCATACAAAATACATGGATTACCTTAAAAGCTTACAGCTTGCATTTTGAGAATTATAACAGTTTGATCATTTTCGTTTGTGTTGTTGTTTGTTGAAAGAACTGTTACAAGTTAGGTAAGCAAACCTTGCCTTTTCTAAACCCAACCTGACCATACCCTTGAATCTTATTGCCATACAGATGTGTTAGTTTATTTCTAATTATCATTGCCATAATATTAGAATTAGAATTAGAAAACGTATTGATCTACCGTATAATTACTTTGCATTCATTTTGTCACCATTTAAATGGACAAAACTACAATAACAATTTTCCAATCAATGGGTAGCTATCCCTGTCCCTGACTGTTTTGTTAATGGCCTTTGAATTTTTATTTTTTTTAAGGTCAATTAGGAATAAAACATCAGGCCCTGAAGGTGTGTTTATCTGAAGTGCTTATGGAGCCTGTAACACTACTATTACTACTATGCTAATATTATTAATTTGCAATTATGTTTTCCCTCTGGCTAAGGCACATTGTCAATTTCCTTGGTAAACACTTGAAATACTAATACAGCTCACATCTTCTTTTTCATTGTCTAAATGTTTCCCATTATCATCTGTGAAACACTTTGCTGCATCTTTTATTTTTTTTTACGATACTGATTTCATATAACTGTATATTTTTAGCCTCCATCACAATATTCTTTTCTCTAATTCTTTATCATATCCTTTTACCTGTACTTGGGATACTTTGTCTTTTTGACTTTGCATCTACCTGTGCAGGTTTGCTCTGTACTCCCCCAAACTTGCTCTGTACAATCTTGCTGTACATCGTTTTAAATACACCAAAACTTCTATCTTGCTCTTGAGCAGAAATAAACACTTTCTATGAACATGTACATTTATGCATTAATACATTATGGTAGATTGAATCTTTCAATGTTCCAATGAGTTTCACAAGTCAAGCTCTTTAACTACACACATCTTCAAATTTTTCAATGTGTTTTAGATAATTTCTCCCGTATATTGGTTCACTTATTGCATACAAATTTCCGGGGGCATTCTGCTAGCTCTTTATATTCTGAAAAAATCTACCAAATAACCCTCTCATAATAACAGAATTTTAAGGATCTGCACTGCACAGTAGATGTGAGAGGATGGCTACTGCTATGGCTAAACTAAAGAAATGTCACATCCTTCAAATTAATGTCAAGACAGCAGCTTCTGGAAAGTGCTGTCTGATTCAGACTTACAGTAATTTCCATTTTATCTGAAGAAAAGGGTTCCTTGTATTTTATGCATTGCCATTTTAATCTTTAATTTTTTTATTGAAAACACTAATACACCTGTGATGAAATGATAAATTGAAATGTTTTTTTCTTAATTTTATATGTAATATTTCTTAAAATTCTTACATTAAATTAGGATTTACTTGCATTCACTGACATTAGATTCTCTCCTAGACAAGCATACAATTCAAACAGGCTTTGCCTTCCCAACCCAAAGCATAGACAGAGCACATATTTCAGCCAGTTTTGCATAATTGTTGTATATTTTTCATGTAAGAAGTTTCACTTTTGAGTGAAAATTAGAAATTGTTTTATAGTAACTGACTACCAGAAAGTACTGCCCTATTTGTTTTTGAATGCCTTCAAACAGAACCTGATTAGCAAAATTGTTCTTACTAGAATGTATTTTCAGTTTTTTTTAGTAATTTTCAGGTTTAGACTTCAATTGAACCAATTTAAATGGTGTTTTGCAAATAAGCTCAGTTGCCTTTTTAATTTAATTAATTAAATAAAATAATTCCATTCCTTTAGAAACTACAAGTATAAGAGGTGTGGTGTCTCCGGGGGAATAGTTTATGAAACGAAGGTCGTACTTACACCACACTTTACTGTCCTCCGATCCGTGGCGTTTCTTCCAGCAACTGTCTTCCTAATACAGTCCGTAATCCGTTCCCTTAGTCCTGATTCGTTCCGAGTTCCAAAAGTTCGTAATAAAGACAATCCGCGATGTATCCTAAACCAGTGTCCGTAATCCAAAATCATAAACCTTTCTCCTTGCAGTCGTTCGTTAGCCCGATCCTTAACATCCACTTCTTTCCACTCTTTTCCTCCAAAACGCATTCACCTTACCAGCTTCCGCGCTGTTCACTGCCTCCGGGCCACTTATATCCCGGTTCCTGATGCGTCTCAGCTGTGTCTCGTTGTCTCTTAAGGTAGACCCTTTCCATCTACTGGTCAGCTGATTCTTTTTGTCCGCCATCTCGCTAAGGTCCATCTCTAGCATTTTCAGCGTTTCGTTTCGGAAGTACCTGTTAGAGATGACCCTTCCCCGTGTCCTCTTACATTCCCTCCCCCTGAGATCAGCCCCGACCCCGGGCGATCTAGAAAAAAATAAACAGTGCATTCGGGAGA
Source organism: Lepisosteus platostomus (assembly GCF_059453375.1). Classification (NCBI taxonomy): domain Eukaryota; kingdom Metazoa; phylum Chordata; class Actinopteri; order Semionotiformes; family Lepisosteidae; genus Lepisosteus; species Lepisosteus platostomus. The sequence continues at coordinate 40,677,595 of NC_142613.1, forward strand.
GGGCGTCTACATTTCCTTGTTTCCTTCCGGGTCTATAGACCGTCTGAAATTGAAATCTTTGCAGACTAAGACCCCACCGCGTAATTCTATCGTTTTTATCCATATTTTGTAACATCCATGTTAATGGGGCATGATCTGTGTATAATATAAATTGTCTTCCCAATAAATAATACTTCAAATAGTCTAGGGCCCATTTGATTGCTAGACATTCTTTCTCTATCGTGGAATAGTGTTTTTCGGCCGGATTCAACTTACGGCTGATATACAGAATAGGATGCTCCAGTCCTTCAATCTCCTGCGACAGAATGGCTCCAATCCCAGTGTCTGAAGCATCAGTTTGTACCATGAAAGGCTTACTGAAGTCTGGTACCTGTAAGACGGGTTGAGAAGTGAGAGCTGCTTTTAAGTCTTGGAAAGCCCTCTCTTCCACGTCGGTCCATTTTATTTTCTCCGGACAGCTCATCTTCGTCAGATCGTGTAGAGGGGCGGCCATGGCTGCAAACCCTGGGATGAAACGCCGATAGTAACTTGCCAGTCCCACAAACGTTCGAATTTGTTTCTTGGTAGCTGGTTTGGGCCAGTTCTTGATTAATTGTACTTTCTGATCTTGGGGCATGATCAATCCTCTCCCGATCATATAACCCAGGTAATTGGCTTCCCTAGCCCCCAGACAACATTTATTTGGGTTAGCCGTTAATCCTGCTGCTCGCAACGCTCCAGTCACTGCTTCCAGGTGATATAGATGTTGTTCCCAGGTCATGCTATGGATTACAACGTCATCCAAGTAGGCGGCTGCAAAATCCCGATACGGTCTCAGAATTCGGTCCATCAATCTTTGGAATGTTGCGGGAGCGCCATGCAAACCGAAGGGTAGGACCCTATACTGATATAGTCCTTCAGGTGTGGCAAAAGCGGTTTTGGCTTTATCTTCTTTGGCCAGCGGCACTTGCCAATATCCCTTTGTAAGATCAAGGGTGCTGATGTATCGAGTGTTACCTAATCGCTCGATTAGTTCATCTATACGGGGCATGGATATATGCATCAAACCGCGAGATCTTATTTAACCTTTTGAAATTGTTGCAAAATCGAATAGTTCCATCCGGCTTGGGGATCAGAACTATCGGGCTAGCCCACTCACTATGGGATTCCTCGATTATTCCCATCTTCAGCATTTTACCAACCTCTTCTTTAATCAGTTTCCTTTTGGCTTCTGGTACTCGATACGGGGGTAGCCTTACCTTTTTCCCCGGTTCCGTGACGATCTTATGTTGTATAAGGTGGGTTCGACCAGGTGTCCGGGAAAAAACATCTTTGTTTTGGGACAGGAATTCTTGTAGTTCCTGTTTTTGTGCCGGAGCCAGGTCTCCCACGGCTACCGCACCTGTTTCTTCTTCCAGAGGGTCTGGGGAAAAGTGGGTGAGCAGAACTTCGGAGCCATGCCATTTTTTCAGCAAATTGACGTGGTAGATTGGATGCTGCCGTCTTCTGTCATGTTGCTTGACCTTATAGTTGACTGGCCCCACCTTTTCCACCACTTCATAAGGTCCCTGCCAGGATGCCAAGAATTTACACTCTGGGGTTGGAACTAGCACCAGTACTCTGTCCCCAATCTGAAATTCCCTCGCAACTGCTCCCCTATTATAAATTTGTTGTTGTTGAGCCTGGGCTTTCTCCAGGTTTTCTTTCACTAAGGGAACAATAACATTTATTCTTTCTCTCATCTGTTCCACATGCTCAATGATAGTTTGTAGAGGGGAAGGTTGATGTTCCCACGATTCTTTGACCACGTCCAATAGGCCCCGTGGTTTCCGAGAGTATAATAATTCAAAGGGGGAAAATCCAGTCGAAGCCTGCGGTACTTCTCGAACCGCAAACATGAGATACGGGAGCAGCTGATCCCAATTTTTTCCATCCTTTTGCATCGTCTTCCTAAGCATGCTTTTCAGGGTCTTATTAAAACGTTCTACTAGACCATCGGTTTGAGGGTGATAAACAGAGGTTCGGATCTGCTGTATACCCAGCAGCTTACATAAGTCTCGCATGACTTTCGACATAAAAGGTGTTCCTTGATCAGTTAGGATCTCTTTAGGAATTCCGACTCGAGCAAACAGTTGTACTAGGTCCCTAGCTATGTTTTTGGCGGTGGCAGCTCTCAACGGAATGGCTTCGGGGTACCTGGTAGCATAGTCTACTATTACTAGAATATATTGGTGACCTTTGGTGGTTCTGATCAGGGGCCCCACCAAATCCATCCCAATCCGTTCGAAGGGGGTTTCAATAATTGGGAGGGGAATCAAAGGGTTCCTATAATAAGGTTGTGGCGCACTTTTCTGACACTCGGGGCATTCCCGACAGTACTTCTCGATGGCCTTATAGATCCCTGGCCAAAAGAACCTAGAGAGGAGTCTCTCGGATGTCTTCTTTACCCCCAGGTGCCCACCCAGGAGGTGGCTATGGGCCAAGTTGAGGAGCTTCATCTGGTAAGGCCGGGGAATAAGGAGTTGTTCCACTTCTTCCTGTCCCTTCTGCTGCACTTGATAAAGGAGATTATTCTTTGTCATAAAATATGGGTAACTCACTGTGTTAGGATCAGTACACCACTCCCCATCATTTTTCCTGACATGTCCCCACGCATGTCTCAAGTTCCCATCTTCTAGTTGGGCCGTCCCAAACTTACCCCGACGTTCTGGGGGTTCCCAGTTCGGTAGTTCCATATTTCCAAACTCAACTCCAAGTTCAGTTCCGCTTTCTTGTGGGTCCGTCTCATCAGGGTCGTCGGCAGGGGCGTCACCACTGTCTTCCGGCCAGGGGATTGGTCTTGGCCTAGCTGATTGGATCGTGTTCCAAATCTGGAGGAAATGGGGACAGTCTCGTCCCAGTATGACAGGGTATGGCAACTGCTCAACCACTCCTACCGTTGAGCGGTAGGTCCCCTGTTCTGTAGAGATGCTCAATTCGACCGTCGGATAGTCTTTGGTGTCCCCGTGAATGCAAGTAATAGGTATTCCCTTTGTTCTTGAAATCTCTAGTCCTCCCGGAAGTATTGTAGGGGTCACCAGGGTCACCGCACTGCCAGAGTCCAATAAGGCCTCGATGGGTTCTCCCTCTATCTTGATGTTCGTACGATGGGGATCCTCGCGGGTCGGGATCCCCGCTGTAAGGTAGTTGCATAGGGCTTCATCTCTGGGGTCTACCTGCATGGGTTCGGGCAGGCCAGGGCAATAGCTGGCTAAATGCCCTTCTTCCTGACAATTAAAACATCGCCGGGTTTCTTCCCATGGCCGGGCCCTTGAGTCAGACTTCCCCCAAAGGTTTTTTTTTAACTGTATAGGTTCCCGATAGTCACTATACTTTATTGGCCGGTACTTTATTTCGGTTTCCAGACTCTTGGGGCTTCTTCTCTCCTCCCTCCGAAAGTCCCCTTTTCTCTCCCTAATCAGGGCCTCTGTGGCATGGTGTCTGTCCACCCAGTCCACGGCTTGATCTAGGGTCTGGGGATCCCCTTCACTTACTTTTCTTTTCAGGTGCACAGGCAGACTCCTCACGAAATGATCCAACACCACCCTCTCTACCACCTGTCCTGGGTTTAATTCTTCTGGCTGGAGCCATTTCTTTGCCAGATGTACCAGGTCAAACATCTGAGACCTCGTAGGCTTGTTCATCTGGTAGCTCCAATTGTGGAACCGGACTGCTCGTATCGCCATGGTTACCCCTAGTCTTGCCAATATTTCATTTTTCAGAGTCTCATAATTCTCTGCATCTTCTTCTTTTAAATCATAATATGCCTTTTGGGCTTCTCCAATTAAATAAGGGGCTACTCTCCCAGCCCATTGCTCTTTGGGCCATGCATTTCGAGCTGCAGTTCTTTCAAAAGTGGTTAAATACGCTTCCACATCATCAAGCTCAGTCATCTTTTCTAGCGTAATTTGTTCTTCCTGAGCGGTGCCTCTCCCCGCTACTGGGGCCTGCCGGATTTCTTCCCTTAACCTGCACAACTCTGCGCGTATTAATTTTTGCTCCTCTATAATTCGTTCGTTGGTTTCTTTTTGGATTTGGTTCGCCTCCAGTTGCGCTTCGATAGCTTCTCGTTGTCCTTGCAATGCCTGGAATTGGGCAAGGGTGGCCTGGGACAACTGCTGTATTAATTCTTCCATAGCGTTTCTTCACACGCTCAAAGCGGAACCCGCACACACACACACACAAAAAAAAACTTGCTCTCTTCGATTCTCAAACCCGAGCGGGAGTTGCCTGCATCCTCCACCAATTGTGGTGTCTCCGGGGGAATAGTTTATGTAAACGAAGGTCGTACTTACACCACACTTTACTGTCCTCCGATCCGTGGCGTTTCTTCCAACAACTGTTTTCCTAATACAGTCCGTAATCCGTTCCCTTAGTCCTGATTCGTTCCGAGTTCCAAAAGTTCGTAATAAAGACAATCCGCGATGTATCCTAAACCAGTGTCCATAATCCAAAATCATAAACCTTTCTCCTTGCAGTCGTTCGTTAGCCCGATCCTTAACATCCACTTCTTTCCACTCTTTTCCTCCAAAACGCATTCACCTTACCGGCTTCCGCGCTGTTCACTGCCTCCGGGCCACTTATATCCCGGTTCCTGATGCGTCTCAGCTGTGTCTCGTTGTCTCTTAAGGTAGACCCTTTCCATCTACTGGTCAGCTGATTCTTTTTGTCCGCCATCTCGCTAAGGTCCATCTCTAGCATTTTCAGCGTTTCGTTTCGGAAGTACCTGTTAGAGATGACCCTTCCCCGTGTCCTCTTACAGAGGTTTAAAACTAAGCAACATTCCTCAATTTTAAAGTTATTGTTTATGTTCAGGTTGCGTTTGATTACCAGGATACAGTAATTTGAAGGTTATACTGGATTGCACCTAAGTGTATATACCCACCAACCAAACTTGATTCCTAAAATACAGTTCACGTCTAAACAAAGGTAAGCATGTGACAGAATGTAACTTCAGAGACTATAACACTCATAATTTAAATTAATAATACTTTTGATTATTATTCCCTGCCCTACAATTTTCCTTGTGAGGTCTAGTATGTCTAGCTGATTAGATAAGAAACAGTACTTCCTTTCCTCCTGTTCATGTTGTGTTCTTTTGAAGTCAGGTCACATCTGAACTACCCAGGTTTGCTGTGATGTTTGTTTTGATTTTTTCAAGGAAAAGCAGCAACTTTCAGCATTATGGTTTGACCTTGGAACTTAAACACAGAAAAAAAACCTGTGACGAACATTACTGACAGTCACACACAAAAACAGTGTTTAGTAGCAGAATAGCCATGGGGATATTTTATCTAAACATTTTTATTTTTTTGAGAATGCTAACAAAAGTTTGTTAAGTCTTCTGAAAAAATGTGGATTTGAAATAATTTAAGAGAAAAGCTCTTTATCTTTTCACAGAAGAGCAGGGTAAAGTACTGTATGTTGTCTTGTTCTTGCTACAGTACACTTTGTGGGTTTTATCATGGTTTTGACCTGGAAAACAATTTGGCTGTAAATAGGAAATCCGTATTCTGAACAGTGACACTTATCAGATATTTTGTATTAGTCGCAGAGCTATTTCAAAAGGAAATAAATCTTCAGCTGACTAATGTCTGGTAGATAACATTTTCCTTGAATGCATGTTTTCTAAGTTCCTCAGTGACATTCTGGGCTTGTTGGGAATGGACTGCTTTAATTTTAGTAAGGTAAGAGTGTAGATCTAAACGTTCTAGGCCTAATAAAGAATGATACTGTAGATGGATGATGTAAGACATGATATGCATTGTACAATACAAATACTGTATATACAAACAATATTATCTAATAGTTTATATAAAATTGTATACATGTCTTCTAAGGCAGTCAACGTTTACAATAAAGTGGGAATATTGTGCAAGATCTCTCAGTCTTGTCTTAGCCAACTCATATCCAGCCAAAGCATATCATGATGAAACCTGTGACCCTGAGTCAAAATGGGTTTTATGTGAAATAAGCACCATCAGGGAAAGTCAACCTCTCAGTTTTCTGGGGAAAACCCAGAAGAAAACTCATTTTGACATTACCACTGTTACTGTATCTACCTGAACATGTATGCTAATTGTATCAAATTTCAGAGAACGGTATCCCATGCATTATAAACTATTAAACTAATCATAAACTATTGTCAATTAAATAGTTTCACTTAGCCTAATTATTACAATAAAAGTTTAGTCTTAACTATGTACATTTAAAGTTCTGTACTAATCTAAATATTAAAAATAATAAAGATGAAGACATTTATAAATGCATAGTAAGTCTATAACCTGATTTTATATTCCAAAGGCATATAAACAATAAGGATTTTGTTTGCTTGTTCTACATAATCCTTAACTTTTCTTATCACTTCAGTGAAAAGTTAGAAAGGTCAGAAAATACACTAATAACCAATGTTCTAAGAAAAAAACAATTTAATCATTTATTTTATACCCCATATACTGTACTACTGTATATACCCACATCTCTCTACACACTATTAAAAAAACCATTGACTCATAAGAAATATATAGTTCTTGAAGCTCTTTCTACTGTATATACTATAGATCCCATCAGGACATCCAGTTTCACCTGCTTTGACCTGCTTTGGATTTCTTGGTTTTTGGAAACCGTGATGAATTCATTTGGTTAAGAGATTGTAATAAAGAATACATCAACACAACAGTTAATTATGGTTACTAAATGGAACTTATTTCTTGTTATGTTTTTCCAATTTATAAATGTTAATATTTTGTTGAATATTATTAGTTATTATGCACATAAAAGTCTCCAACATTACACATTACTTATAGTATGTGACATAACTGATAATAAAATAAAAAAAAAATTCTCAAACTGATAAATTATGGAGCAATTTTACCTGTTTCTTTTACTGTATGCTATCTGCTAGAAATACTTTTATATATTAACAGTACTACACACAATTTTATTTTTTCTTGTAATTAGCATATCAAGTTATTCCAGGCTGTAAGTGATGATAATTATATTAACAAATAAGGACAATTACAAATTTACAATTTTACCATCAGAAGGCAAGAATGATGAAAATATTTCATTTTTAGTTATCCCCGAGCTTGAAAACTTGCAGTCGTAGTTGCAAAGATCAATTCTTTGTCCTATTTCATTGCTCTCCAGACCAAATTAAAATAATTGACCTTTCTCAAAAACATTTAGTTCCTTTATTGAATTAATAATGTGTGTTTAATTAGTTTCAGTAACTGTTCCTGACTGTGTATAATTAGAAGCCATGTACTGTATTGCATAATACTGTACATCTCTTAACAATGCAAATAATTACAAAAATTAAAATCACAGAAGAATATTATGGCATTTTTGCCATAGGAAATTATGTCCTTTTTATAAGACCAGTAATCTAATCATAGTTGTTATTAGTACTACAGTATACAGAAATACACAAACTCTTTACAGATATTACATTATGTACATACTGTATATTTTCTTAGAATTTCAGCACATACAGAACATACATTTTCAGTTACCTTGATATTATACTGCATCCTTCTTTTCATGTCAGGTTTGTGTCAGGTACCATTTATTTTACCTCTGCAAGACAAACTGTGTGCTGGACATGTTTTCCTTGATAAAACATGTCCCTATTAGCTGAGCTAATCAGTTACCACACAAGTATAAATATTAAATCAGTGTTTTACATGAATTTCCAGAAAATAACTCTTGTATTTTCATTTTTACAGCAATTTCACAACTGAATGCATGGTTTTACCATCCTTATATGATAATATTTTTTCCTTTACCATGGTGCCTTAACTTTACCTTTTCCATGATTCATACCATGGTTTAAAATATACTGTACTTGAGGATTTTGCCTATATTATTGTGCTTTACTAACAACTATCCTTCTTTTAGCATGCAAATAAGTTGGGCCATTGTAAAAAAAAATTTTGAATTCTGCTTATAGATCTTTAAGCTTTAAATTGACTCAACATTATGAGCCCAATGTTATAACTGCACTTTCCTGAAGGTGCTTTGTAAAGTTACAGTATAGGCTTGGATCTCCTTTAAGAGTAGTAAGCAGCTGGATAGTCTATAGTCTGTTCAATTGTTCTGTTGAGTTTTTGTGTAGCACATACAAAGACATAAGTGAAGTCTTTTTGAGGATTTTCACAATACTTTATGGGAAAAAAAATAAGCTTACTTTAGGATATAATTTTTATGAATATGGGGTTGTTTTTACATACCAAAACCAGGTTTATATTGCACACATGAAACAAAGTTACACTTCTAAAATACAAACTTGCTTTACTTGAATTGGAGATTTTTTTATGTATAAATCTTTTAATATATATATACTGTATATAAGGATGGTATGTTGGCACAGTGGTTGATAAAATGTATTTGCAGTACATTTATCACCAATGAGTGTTTAATGGACAATTGCTATTTTGTGGTTCACTATTTTACTTATTACAATTACAGAAATAAAATAAAAGTAATATTTTATGCGGGAGTTGGCAAGGTGGTACAGTGGTTAGCATTGCTGCCTTGCAGCACTGGGGCTCTGAGTTCAGTTCCTGGGGGTGTTATCTGCATGGAGTTTGTATGTTCTCCCTGTGCTCACAGGAGGATTCTGTGGACCCTCTGGTTTCCTCCAATGGTCCAAACACATGCTGGAAGGTTAATTGGTTTCTGTAAAAATTGGTGTTGAGTGCGTGCTAGTTTGTGTCTGTGTGTGCCCTGATGGAGTAGCATCCTGTCCAAGATGTATCCCACCCAAAAGCTTTGTCGGATAGGTTCCAGACCACTGTGACCCTGAAATTAATAAGTGGTTATTGAAAGTGATGCAAAGATGATATACAGTATACTGTATATAAAGTTATCATGTAACTACAATAAGGTAGGGATTTTAAGCATTAAGAGTGTAAATATAAAAGAACATTATTCACTGTATGTTTTATCCATGTTTCTACAGTTCTCTGAATTATAAACACTGGCCTTCTCATTTTCTTATGAAATACTGGAAAATACTATACTATATATACTATATATATATAGCTGTCTATGGTAGTATCAGCACAAGTTTTAGGCAACAGTGCGGTGCATTTAGAATTTCAAAATTCTGGTACACTTTCAATAATATAATGTAACAGTGATTAGCCACCAGAAAGAAAGCACTGACCTTATTATCTCTGGTTTAAATACACTTAACTCTAAGGAAACAGGCCAGTTGGAGAATGACTCTATTCCTCTGTCTTAGGTAAGTAGCATAGCTGAGTAAGTATTGCTGAGAGAAGGAAAAAAAATGTCATTGATTAGACAGACGTGTGTTTTGACTGATTTGTGAGTGCACATTTCTAAATGTAAATTACATTAAATAGTGTTATGAAAACTACATAATCCTTTGGTATTTTTCTTTATAATTCATATATAATTAGTATAATATAATCAATCAAGCAAAAAAGAAACTATGGACTATATACTTTTAAACTATAGAAGATACAGTGAATATAAGCACATTTTCATACATGCTTACAAATACTAACACACTCTAAGTGTGTTCATTCATAGCCAACTGTTTTTAATGCTCATGGACTTAATGCTTCACCAGAGCAAAATCCACACATCATTTAGGCAACATACGACATCCTGTAAATGTTAAATGTCAGAGGACGAGCATATATAAAAGACTCTTTAAAATATAAACACAATAGATTTGGTTCATATGTCTGTTAAGTTGAATCTGCAGTTACTAATGTCATGAAGTCTTCTATCTCATATGTTACTGCTATCCCACTACTAGCCCACAAACTACTACTACCCAAACCTACATAGGAAAATTATCCAGACAGATTTCAGGTGCTGTAGATCACGTCTTTTCCAAATCTTTGTACTATGTGTTATCAATACCAGGTTCCAAGGGCAAATTCTTTATCCAGCAGGCTTGTTAAGGTTGCTACATTTGTGTGGATTATGCAGCAATTGCACTCTTGCATAAACTTTATTGTGTAATGTAACTTGCTTATACCAAGGTTAAATCATTGAGCAAGCATATGAAGTGGACAGCCTGCAATGGATCTGAAGTGTTTCATTGCCAGATAAGGTTTCAGTCTACTGCACATACTTAATATGCTCCACATCATTATAAATAAATGTGCTTCATGCAAAAATCAGATTACAGACCTTCAAGGCCATCTCTGGATTTGAACAAACAACGCAATGAGATTAATTAATGAGGGCTATTTGGAAATTATGATATTTTATGCTCAGGTATCCAAAACACACTTGATAACAAATGTGTGTTAAGTATTATAAGTGAAGAATGTAAAACCTTATGCACATGGATTCTCTTTTCAGGCCAGTCCTCGTCCATCTCAGTGCATTACTTCTATTATATCTGCACTCCTATAGTTTCTCTCAGGAGTTGAAATCCATAATCATTTCACAACATCAACCACATAGCAAAATTCTTACAGGTGCAAAGAGATTAAAGTTGCCCATCATTATTCTCAAACAGTAGGAGGGTGAAAAAGCACCCTCAGGGGATATTCTTTTCATATTTTTTTCTTCACAGGCTGCACAATATCTAGTCATCCATGGGGATGAAAAGGAAGGGTGTTTGCAGAATAGAAACCAGAACTTGTGATAGATATTTTGTGTAAACATTACAATTGAAGTTTTATTTAATGGTAGTTTTCGTCTAATGGGAGCTGGTTAATTGTCTGATTGCCAATTAATAGTGGATTGTTTCCCAGTGTGAGATTAGAATGATTCTAACATTCAGTGTTGTACACCCGCACCTTGGAACATTGTTAAGCCTCTTGAACCCTTTTCAAACTTTTGTAAACATTAACCAATTGCCATGCACTATGAGCATGTTTAACGTGCACTAACTTCTCACCTTCCCTTTTTAGAAATGGTCATATTCTCAAACTGAAAGTGCAAAACAATTCTGGCAAGTAAAACTATGCTCTCTAATGAGTAAGATGGAAATTCCATTGCGTGCTAGTTTCACATCCATTGATGACAGTTAACCTGCCAGGTACTAGCAGATGAAATTTCCTTTTATGTAATACAAATTCCGATTTTTTTCAAAATGCTCACCTAATGTGTTTTTAGAACTTCTGGATTCTGGATAATACATTTTGTCCACTATCTCACCCTTAGTTTGTTTCTTCCTCTCTGAAATGCTGTATCATATTAAAAATCATGTTCAATTTCTGCTTCCTTAATAGAAGCTATAAATAACAAGGAATTAAAAACATAGTTAAGTCTGTGAAGAAATGTGGGAAATAGGAATTTGAAGGTTTGGATTCTGTCATTTTATCAAGTCTAAGAAGATTATGGAAAATGAGCCCATATTGAAATTGGAAAAAAAAATTCAATTTGGAACAAAATTGGAATTTTGAATTTCCAATCAACAATGACACCACTGTAAAAAATATTAACAGTTTTTGCTTCATACTGTGATCATATGATTAATGTGTATTTTATATATCTACATTGAATAAAGTAGAAATAAAAACATACAAAGCTATTTCCGTTAGACCTAATTGAGGAGGAACAAACATATAATTAAAAAGGCTATTGAATGTTCCAGTAAAATGCCAGATGAATGTGTTATAGCATTTATTTCAGTTTTTACTGCTGTTCACATTGTCTGTTTTGACAATAAAATAACATTTGAATCTCTTGGCAGGCCTGTAAAGTACAGCATCTGGTATGCCCTGGAATTGTGCCCTTGTTCTTTCTCTCTGAGGAGCACAGTAAACTTGTTTGCTTAGACATCAGTTGCAAATTACTAGTGCCCTGGTGATACACTCCATGCCATCAACATTTGCAGCTTCTGAAATAAAGTCAGAAGTTCAGCAAATATTTGTAAGTCAGCTGCCACAAGATGTGGAAAATGCAGTGATCTGGGGATGTTTCAAACACTTGGTTGTCTGACCTTAGACAAAAGTACTAAAATATTTTTTGGCTTATTTCTAAATATACAAATATTTTATTGTAAATGGTTTCAGATATTTAAAGAAATGCTTTATTTTGGAAAACCATTTCACCCATACACAAATTGTAAATAATCTTTCCTCTTTTAATACTATGCACCATAAAGAAATAAAATGTCAAAAATCAGTAGTTTAATGTTTCTTAAGAAAGAAAAATATACTGTCAAGTTACTGTAGCTGAGCTGAATCTAAAAATGTCAGTCTATACTGTATATTCACACACATGATATGACTACTAGTTGGAAATTAGACTTTTATGTAATTACAGCTGCCTTTACCTCTGAATCATGATGGGGTCATTTTCTTTTTCAGATGATAACACTTCTTTAAATTTCTTATAAGCATTTCCATAGTTATCACTGGCATTTCACAGACTTGAAAATCATATAATTGTTGTACTCTCAGTTCCTTCTGGTTAAGTATGCTGGTTTCAGCAAGCCACATCAAAGAAGCCAAATTAAAACAGTTGAGTACGTCATCATTGAATATTTGCAAATTATGCTTCCTGCATATTTTGACTGTGGTAGCCAGGAATGAATGCATAACAGTCAAAAAGGTGTTTAAATCTTATCACTTTGCAAACACCCTGCCTGAAGGAATTTAAAAAGGTGACTAAGCTTCTGTAAAATACATTTGCAGGCAAGAGAAAATAGGTTCTGTCATGTATAAAATGGGTATATAAAACTGAATACACAGTCTTCAGATTAATATGGTATTGTCTATAACTGAGTCATATTTTCCAGCCAACCTATTGCATGTTGTTATATCTGCATTGTATCAGGATTTATAAAGATACTTATGCATATGCATGGTTTAGCAAGGTACTGTACTGTATTTGATGAAATGTTTATCAAATATCAAACGTTCTGGTTCTCATCCAGTTTGTAAAGGTGTAGTCTTAATCAGTGCCTAACTTTTTCTGGATGAACATTGTTCTGCCTGATTCTGAAATCAGATCACATTTATCAGTTTTAAAAGCTTTTTAAATGGATAGCCAGATACCAAAAAGTAATGTCAAATGTTTTCTAAGCACAATAATTTGGTGCACAATATATTATATAATATTACATTAAGATTCATAAATCAATAGCGAAAATTACAAAACTATTATACAAATATTTTCATGTACAGTAGTTACCAAATCAAAAATAGTTCCTGAAAGGCTAATAATGTAAAAACCTTCCATGAAAGTGCAGGATGAACTTCACAACCTGATAATATCCAAAATAACCTACTCACAGCAAACACTGGATAGGGCTAGGAGTCTCCATTAATGACATTATGGTTGGACTTAAAGGAAGATATAAGCCCTTCCACCCACAAGGAATTGTGTCGTGTCATTTAATGTTGGCTTTCTGATTTCCAGAAACCTTACATTTAACTAATAAAATTTGAATTTTAGATTCAACAGAACATATACAGTACTCCCTGGTAGCATACTGTCACAGTTCTTGGCATTGTATGTAAGTTATTTTAACTTTACATTTTAAGGATTATTTTAAAATATTTTGCTTATACGGTGGAGATAAATATTTGACCTATTTTACTTAACAGATTTCATCTCAAAAGTACGGTATGTCTTCTACGAGGATAACAGCCTTAATTACTAATTACTTATTAATTAAAATCCACACTTTGTAAAATTAACTACTGGTACATGCATTACATTAGCATCCCAATTTAAAACTCCAGACCTTTTTCATGAAAACAGCAGATTGCAGGCCTGTGATATTAGTAACTTGATTCCAAAAGCTCTGTCTGACTCGATTTCAGTGTGAGACATGAAATGCTGCTGATCTCTCAAATCCTGTTATCCAGCCCTTGGAGTTTGTCAGTCACAAAAGGATGTTTGGCCTATCATTGTTTGAAAGGGAGACAGCATTAATTGATTTTTTTTCATTCATTCTTGCTTGTGGAGTCCATTACATATGGAAAAAATAACACTCCCTGAGCAAATTGTACAAGAGCTGTTGTCTCTGTGGAGACGCCACAGCTGCTGCAGCTGTGTGGACGGAAACAGATAAACCCCTCCCAGGCAATGGACAATCCTAACAGCAAAAAAGATGCTTATTGACAAGAAATGCAGCAGGGCAATAAACACTTTATCTCTTCTCTTCAGATGGTTATTGAAAAGGCTTTATGCATTTCATTTTTCATTGTCTAGAGCTATGAATATATACAGTACGTCCAGCCTGTAATGTGCACACATTGAAAAAGGAAAAGAAAGCTCTTTATTTAATCTCACTAAGGGAGCATTCTCATCAAATGAGCATCATCATTAAACAATGTGAAAATTAGGATACATGACACATGAGGGAAACCCAGGATTACAAATGTGGGCTGGAATGTGGTTAAATACAATTAGCACAAAGACTATGTTACACAACTGACAAAGTATAGATTCCTGAAACTGTAAAATATAATATACTGTACAAACTGTGAATCGTGGATAGTATGACAAAAGTAACACAACAAGAATGAACAACTGTATAGTCAATTGTACATGAGTCCCTTGTTGACCTCATTTAGCAGTTGTTGCCCTGCAGATTGAATTCAAGGCAAACAGTAGGTTTAACAAAAGCAAACTCATTACTATATACAGTAATTGAAACATTCCATTTTCATATGGAACACATTAAAGTATTTTTGTGGTTTTTACTTCCTACGTTTCTTTTCTCCACCCCTCAGTAGTTGCTAAAAATCATGAAAAATAGACAAAAAAGTGTAGGTGACTGAAGCTAGAATGCTTTCAAAACATAAAAAACGCAGTTATATTTGTTGCAGCAGAGGTAATCTGTGAACAACCTGCCAATGTAAATGACAACATTAGAGCAAGACAATTATAGACACAGCCTTGCAAAATTATATTTAGAATATGTTTCCTTTAGTGTGCCAGAATGTCAATGCCTCAGGAACTGACTGTCCCACAAATTCGACAACTTTTAGAAACATGGCATAGCAGGTTGGAGTTGATAAACACCATGGCTTGTTGTTGAATTTTTCTTTGTGAAGGCAGACAATGACAGGCCAAAATTAAAGGTGGAATTGTGCATACTGAAAGCTCATGCACTGTCAACAACCAAGTATCAATAGCAATGAAGAGAATTTGTGTCAAAGGAGTTTTCATTAAGTAAAAGGTACCACAGCTAGGAATTGTGTGATCACTATGGTCTTGAACAATGCTTATTGAACAAATAAAAAAAAAGAAACAGTATTTTTTGTTTTTGAAATCTACAAATATACAACATATCATGGTATATCCGGATGTCATCATATCTGTGCTGTCAGTTTATCAAACTTGCATAATATTTATTTTGGTAAACATGACCTTTTCTTCATTTTAGAACATTTTTACAGCTGATTTCACATCAAAATATCTCAATTTATCCCAAACATAATGACAAAAGATATGTTGTATTACATGTGTGTGAGTGTGTGTGCGCACGTGCTCATGTTGGTCATTGAGATTTCCTGTGGTTCCTATGAATAGATGACCTGTACAGGTAGGTGGTACTTGGATGCTTTGATTTGATCAGGGGTGGTACTTGGTCCAAAACGTTTGAGGACCATTAAGATAGATCTTAAAAACGTACTTACATTGCAAATTAGTACTTGTCTTTTGCAGTGCAAGAAACCTGTGATTTTCATTGTATATATTATATAATTGTGTAATAATATATATGGAGTGGTATGGTGCTGCATTACATTGCTGGGACCCTGGGTTCAATAAGTGGAGTGCAATTTGCGGGGAGTTTGTATATTCTCCCCGTGTTCGTGTGGGTTTTCTCATGTGGTTTCCACCCACAGGCCTAAGAAATACTGGTAGGATAATTGGCTTCTGGGAAAACTGGCCCTGGTATGAGTGTGTGTAAGCCTTGTTTGTGTCTGTCTGTCTGTCTGTCCTGTGATGGACTAGCCTCCTGTCCAGCATGTATCCTGCCTTGTGTTCGTTGCTTGTCAGGGATAGGATCTGGCTCCCTCACTGTTCTTTATTGGATAAAGCAGTTATCCAGAGCAAGCCAGACAGACACACGCAGACACACACATACAGTACATACATCAGGGCTTGTTTTGCCAGAAGCCAGTTAACCTACCAGTATGTCTTTGGACTGTGTAAGGAAAGCAGGTATGTAAACACAGAGAGAACATACAAATTGAACATAGAGATCACCCCAGATCC